>NC_064246.1:88739745-88742245 GCF_003254725.2 Canis lupus dingo | reverse complement strand
AACCCTAACCCTAACCCTAACCCTAACCCTAACCCTAACCCTAACCCTAACCCTAACCCTAACCCTAACCCTAACCCTAACCCTAACCCTAACCCTAACCCTAACCCTAACCCTAACCCTAACCCTAACCCTAACCCTAACCCTAACCCTAACCCTAACCCTAACCCTAACCCTAACCCTAACCCTAACCCTAACCCTAACCCTAACCCTAACCCTAACCCTAACCCTAACCCTAACCCTAACCCTAACCCTAACCCTAACCCTAACCCTAACCCTAACCCTAACCCTAACCCTAACCCTAACCCTAACCCTAACCCTAACCCTAACCCTAACCCTAACCCTAACCCTAACCCTAACCCTAACCCTAACCCTAACCCTAACCCTACCCTAACCCTAACCCTAACCCTAACCCTAACCCTAACCCTAACCCTAACCCTAACCCTAACCCTAACCCTAACCCTAACCCTAACCCTAACCCTAACCCTAACCCTAACCCTAACCCTAACCCTAACCCTAACCCTAACCCTAACCCTAACCCTAACCCTAACCCTAACCCTAACCCTAACCCTAACCCTAACCCTAACCCTAACCCTAACCCTAACCCTAACCCTAACCCTAACCCTAACCCTAACCCTAACCCTAACCCTAACCCTAACCCTAACCCTAACCCTAACCCTAACCCTAACCCTAACCCTAACCCTAACCCTAACCCTAACCCTAACCCTAACCCTAACCCTAACCCTAACCTAACCCTAACCCTAACCCTAACCCTAACCCTAACCCTAACCCTAACCCTAACCCTAACCCTAACCCTAACCCTAACCCTAACCCTAACCCTAACCCTAACCCTAACCCTAACCCTAACCCTAACCCTAACCCTAACCCTAACCCTAACCCTAACCCTAACCCTAACCCTAACCCTAACCCTAACCCTAACCCTAACCCTAACCCTAACCCTAACCTAACCCTAACCCTAACCCTAACCCTAACCCTAACCCTAACCCTAACCCTAACCCTAACCCTAACCCTAACCCTAACCCTAACCCTAACCCTAACCCTAACCCTAACCCTAACCCTAACCCTAACCCTAACCCTAACCCTAACCCTAACCCTAACCCTAACCCTAACCCTAACCCTAACCCTAACCCTAACCCTAACCCTAACCCTAACCCTAACCCTAACCCTAACCCTAACCCTAACCCTAACCCTAACCCTAACCCTAACCCTAACCCTAACCCTAACCCTAACCCTAACCCTAACCCTAACCCTAACCCTAACCCTAACCCTAACCCTAACCCTAACCCTAACCCTAACCCTAACCCTAACCCTAACCCTAACCCTAACCCTAACCCTAACCCTAACCCTAACCCTAACCTAACCCTAACCCTAACCCTAACCCTAACCCTAACCCTAACCCTAACCCTAACCCTAACCCTAACCCTAACCCTAACCCTAACCCTAACCCTAACCCTAACCCTAACCCTAACCCTAACCCTAACCCTAACCCTAACCCTAACCCTAACCCTAACCCTAACCCTAACCCTAACCCTAACCCTAACCCTAACCCTAACCCTAACCCTAACCCTAACCCTAACCCTAACCCTAACCCTAACCCTAACCCTAACCCTAACCCTAACCCTAACCCTAACCCTAACCCTAACCCTAACCCTAACCCTAACCCTAACCCTAACCCTAACCCTAACCCTAACCCTAACCCTAACCCTAACCCTAACCCTAACCCTAACCCTAACCCTAACCCTAACCCTAACCCTAACCCTAACCCTAACCCTAACCCTAACCCTAACCCTAACCCTAACCCTAACCCTAACCCTAACCCTAACCCTAACCCTAACCCTAACCCTAACCCTAACCCTAACCCTAACCCTAACCCTAACCCTAACCCTAACCCTAACCCTAACCCTAACCCTAACCCTAACCCTAACCCTAACCCTAACCCTAACCCTAACCCTAACCCTAACCCTAACCCTAACCCTAACCCTAACCCTAACCCTAACCCTAACCCTAACCCTAACCCTAACCCTAACCCTAACCCTAACCCTAACCCTAACCCTAACCCTAACCCTAACCCTAACCCTAACCCTAACCCTAACCCTAACCCTAACCCTAACCCTAACCCTAACCCTAACCCTAACCCTAACCCTAACCCTAACCCTAACCCTAACCCTAACCCTAACCCTAACCCTAACCCTAACCCTAACCCTAACCCTAACCCTAACCCTAACCCTAACCCTAACCCTAACCCTAACCCTAACCCTAACCCTAACCCTAACCCTAACCCTAACCCTAACCCTAACCCTAACCCTAACCCTAACCCTAACCCTAACCCTAACCCTAACCCTAACCCTAACCCTAACCCTAACCCTAACCCTAACCCTAACCCTAACCCTAACCCTAACCCTAACCCTAACCCTAACCCTAACCCTAACCCTAACCCTAACCCTAACCCTAACCCTAACCCTAACCCTAACCCTAACCCTAA
>NC_064246.1:88524745-88737245 GCF_003254725.2 Canis lupus dingo | reverse complement strand
GCTCCTCAGGTTCCGGGCTCATCATGAGCGCATCCTCGAAAGAGCTCTCCCCAACCTGAGGAAGCACATGGCGAGTGGGAGCTCCTGAGGCTCCGTCCCCGGGGCCCGGGGCGGGGGGTGGGGGGCACGGCCCTCCCTCCGAGCTGCCCAGAGTTGGGGTCACATTCCTCGCCCTGGGGCCCGGGGGGCGCCCTCGGGGCTGGGCTGGGCCGTGGGGAGCGCGTCCACCCGGCTCCAGGGGCCGCGGCGTGGGGCCTGAGCACCTCCTGCCCTCCCGCCAGGACGAGGAGCAGATGTCCACCGGCATCTATACCCCAAAGTGGTTCTTGCAGTGCTTCCTCGACCGGGTGAGGCCCCCCCGGGACCCCCGCTCCCGGACCTGCCCCCTGCCCCTGGGGAGGGCCCAGCTCAGCCCCACCCTCCAGATGAGCCAGGCCTGACCCGGAGCTTCCAGCAGGTTTCAACTTCCTGACATGAGAAGCTAGTTGGAAGGTGCATTCTAGGAAGGCTTGTCTCCAAGTGCGTTTTTCAGTGCATTTTAGTTCCCCCCTGAACACACTGCATAGCTGCTACCCCCTTGAGTGGCATCAAGGGACGCTTGCACCCAGGGCTGGACAGCAAGTTCCCTGGGCCTCCGACCCATTGTTGAGCCAAGGCGACCTCCCTAAAGACAACGGCTAGATGAAAATTCCTTCGTAGCAGCTGTGTCAGAGTCCCTGCATCTCCTCGTACCTGCGCCTCCACACCAGCATTCGGGAGAGGTCCTAACTCACTCCGGTGTCAGATACTTGCACGCTGTAGGCCAGGAAAGCTTTTCCTAAGTGGTAAGCACCTGGCTTTTCCACTGTGCCAACGTCTAACGTGCGGGGTTAGCTGTTAGGCTCCCTCAGGGTGAGGGCTCGTTGAAGGGTGCCTCTGCGAAGGCTTGGCCTCCTTTCTTTTTTTTCCTTTTTTTTTTTTTTTTTAAGGGTTTGGCTCTCAAAGTGAAGCAGACGACTTTCTGCTGCACATATGCAACCCTGTGGGGCTCTACCTTCTTTTTGAAGATGCTGTGAAAACCTGCACTCAAGGGACTGGGGTGTCCCAGCGGCACCCAGCGCATGTGTACCCCACCTCCACATCTGCTGTTGAGATGGTTTGGAACCGCCTTGATGTAGAGGTCAGCCAGCTAGGAAGGCCTGAGGCTCTGATTATGGCCAGTTCGTGGCCGCCGATCCTTCGCAGCTGCTGTGGGGTAGAGTCTATCTCATGGATGTGAGAGGCCTACTGCAGAGCCTCCCTCAGAGAAAGATCTGTCCTCAGAGATAAGGAGACCACCTTCCCTTCGCACCAGCCCTGCTGCTGAGACATATGACTTAAACTCCCTGATGTGACAAGCCCGTCAGAGGGGCACTCCAGGACGCCCGTGTCCCCTAGAGGTGGACAGCGCCTGCACGGCCCCTCCAAACTCACTAAGGAGCTGGGCTCAGAAATCACTCCCTGAGAGGCCAGCGGAGAGCCGACATTAAGGTGAGCTTCTGCTCGGGGTCCACGGCAGCCAGTTCCACTGCGTCTCAAGGCTAATGTGGGACCAGAGCTGCCACCCACCTGGGAGGGGTAACTGAAGGTTTCACTCCAGGAACGCTCGTTCCCCAGCCTTCGGGAGGTCGCAAGGAATATGCACCTGCACAACCACTGAGGAGAGGTTGTGCCAACTCACCCCGGTGACAGGTTTGTGGTCAGCCTCAGGCCAGGAGAAGTGCCTGGCCTCTGCCCCCGCCCCGTCCCACTGAGGTTGGCCCTAGCTGCTCACCGCCTCAGCTGTGAGGGCTGGCATGTGAAAGGTTCCCCCTAGAAGGGCTGGTTCTCACGCTGAAGCCCACGGCCTCATCACTGCCCTGGCCCCTCTGTCTACTGGGCTGAGAGGTCCGACTTTCCTCACAGAGGGGCCCGGTGCAGAGCTGTGACTATCACGTTAGCGTCACCAATTGGCCATCGTGGGCTTTTAAGGGTTTCATTTCTGAGCCTCTCCTTTGGCCTTCTCATCTCCTGTGTGAATCCCTGATCCCACGTCGTAGCGTCCACCGCCCCGGGATGGAAACTGTTCCCTGTAAATCCTACATCCCGAGCACTATGAAGGCTACTGAGGAGATGCCCACAAGCGAGAAATCAAGCAAGTCATGTGGCTCGGGAGGCTGGCTGTCCAGCGGGTTGAAAACTTGACCGAACATGAGAAACTTGAAAAGGAGGGTTTTCTTTCAGGGAATCCTTCCTCAATAGGCTGAACTCTGTGTGTTGCTGGTATTTCCTCCACCTGGAGGGCAGCTGAGCAGAAGGCTGCTCAGCAGGGGAAAGGTCACAGGTGAAGACCTCACGTTTGTTTTTCAAAGACACGTATTTCAGGGCACCTGGCTGTGGCTCCGTGGGTCGGAGGAGCCTGTGCCTCCACACGCGATGGGTGCATCGCGCCTCCCGAGGGCCAGCACCACGTCAGATGGGTGTAGAGATAACCTGGACAAGCTAGACAGGCAGAGGGCCAGGGATGCTATGGGGTCACGGGGACTGTCCCAGGAGTGGGGTGGCTGGGTCCTCCAGGAAGAGCGTGTACAGCTCGCAAAGCATCGCCCCTCCCTGGGACCTTCCTGGAAGTGGTCTCTGGGAGCCGGCGGGGCAGCACCCTGAAGGGAGTGAGCAAGGCCATGAAGGAGGTCGACTCCAAAGATGCTGGAAAGGACAGCGTCCCCGGGCACCACCTTGACCTCCACCCTCTCAGCGTCTGGGGCCCCCACCCCGAGGATGACCTTGACGTCAGTCCTAGGAATGGGGAAAGAAGCAGACGAGTTTGCTTCAGGTGGCACAGCCCTCCTGAGCAAAGACCCAAGGAGTGGCAAGCCCTACATGCTTGTCTCTTGGGTTGAACGAGGAGAAGAGATTGTGAAAGAGGAGCGGGGGGGTGGGGGTGGGGGTGGGGGCTAAAAGAACATAAGGATTTTCTTTTTTTTTTTTCAATAACAAGATCTGTTTGTCCAGAATTCTCATTGTCATGCTCAACTTCCTGCCCTTGAAGATGAGAACGTCTAACTGTGCCAGCTCACGAGGAATGCCGTACGCTATTAAGGCTTTAAAAACATCTTTTGAAAGCATATAGTTAACGCCACTGGATATTTTCAATCTTTGAGATCATAAGTAGTGCTGTAATAAGCATTCTGGAGGTGAATCGTTTCAGGCCTTTCTAGATTCAACATGTGTAAAGCTCTTAAAATATATTTCCAAACAACCCTCCAAAAATGTTGCAAGAATTTTCAGGCTCACCAGGACATACCTGAGCCGTAGGACTGATAGTAGGTATGATTTAATTTTTAACTTTGACGATTCAGCAAGAAAAATATTGGAACGAGAGGGAGACATAGTTTTTGGTTCTTGTTTCGTTTTTAGATTTGAGAGAGAGAGATCATGAGCAGGGGGAGGGCGGGGGAGAGGGAGACGGACGCCCCACAGAGCAGGGAGCCCGACGGCGGCTCCGTCCAGGACCCCGGATCATGACCTGAGGCGAAGGCAGACGCTTGGCGACTCAGCCACCAGGCGCCCCAGACGTCTAGGTATAATTGGCTCCGATCCTGGAAGCGGTGGACATTTTTCCTAGGTATTTATCAGTCATCGGATTTCTTTCCTGCTTTGCCTGTTCACGTTCACCCATGACCTTAATCTCCCTGGTTGAGGCTGTGCGTGAGGCATGTTGCCGAAGTGTCCCCTGAAGAGGTGCCACAGGTTGGCATCTCCAGGGGACCAGGGGCCACCTCCTTAGGCCCCTGCCGGCCGAGCTCCACCACGGCTTTTGGTCTCTGCTGGTCGGTAGTTGGACATCGGTTTGCATCCCTGTACTGAGACTGAACCTGCTTCTGTTTGTAGAAGCTGTTCACAGGCCATTTTCTGGGAGCTCTCGTCCTTTGGCGGTCTGTCTGTCTAACTAGACTGTCATCTGCGAGGGTACCTTTGGTTCACATTTCTGTATTTCACAGAGATTTAGGGGGCACGTGGAGAAGGGGAGGCCGCAGAGGGGTGCCCACACATCTGTGCTGAGCTCTTCTGATGGCAAGTGACAACTGGCTTAGGTAATGTTAGTTCATGGAGGGCTTGACCAACTTCACCATCAAGAAGCGACTTGGAGGTAACACGGCCTCGGGGAGGCAGCCGCTGCACAGGTGTCCTGGGTTAGCGTGTTCCAGGGAGGAAGGTGTGAATGCCGTCGCTTTCTCCAAGAGTGCTGCTCTGGGCGGCACGGTTCCAAACCCAGCTGCGAGGAGGAGCTGGCCCAGCCTTCCCGTCCCGGTGCCTCCCGACCGTCCCTGCCCAGCCCTCCCAGGCCCTCTCCAGCTGTCCCCAGCTCTCACACACCTCACGTGCATCTGCAACAGGTGAGCTGAATGCATGCCTCCGCGGACCGGGTCACACAGCGATTTTGTTTTCCACTGTTCAAGAGGCAAGCACCAGGAGCACTTCCCCAGCCCTGGGGGGGCCTCACCTCTGGGCTCCATGACTTCGCTGAGCACCCTTGGATAATGAAGAAAGCTTATGGGGCACCCAGGTGGCTCAGTTGGCGGAGCGTCTGACTCTTGATTGCAGCTCAGGTCGTGATCTCAGGATTGGGAGATGGAGCCCTGTGTCGAGTCTGCTTAAGGTTCTCCCTCTCCTTCTCCCTCTGCCCTCCCCCCACTCCAGCTCTGTCTTGTACGTGTGCTCTCTCTAAAATAAGTAAATTAAAAAAAAAGCTTACCATCATCTTATGCTGCCAAAGTGATTCCCGCTGAGAAGTTGGAAGCCCCCTCGGGTAAGTGGCAAAGCCATGAGCCATCGCTGACGGCCCCGGAGCTGAAGCAGGGAGCAGAGTCTCCTGAGGAGTCCTAGGATGAAGGCATCAAAGGCCCCCCAGTGCCCCCAGTGCACACGTGCACACAACCCTCAGAAGGAGAAGGGCTCAGCTTTGCTCTGCAAAGAAATCATGTCTACAAATGATAAGTACTCTTTGTTCTTTTATGCCCTCTTGGTAGGTGAGGATGAAAGAGGGGACAGGTTCTGGAGTGGGCCAGGCATGAAGACAGCTGGAGCAGGAGGCTGAGCACCTGCAGGAGTCCCCACCCTGGGACGCTGCTCCTCACTGGGTGTCAGCATCCACCTTTCTGGTAGGGCCCTATTTACTATGTGTAGCCTAAGCTCAGCCTGGTTGCCACCCACGTAAGTGTGAGGTCCTCCTTGTGGCAACCCAATGCCTAGAGTGAGAGGAAGGGTCAGGTTGGAAAAGCAAGGAGGTAGTGGGGGGTGGTGGGTAGCCTGCCAGGAATGGTTGGGCATGTTGTGCACTGCAAAACTCCAGGAGGTGTCATTCACTTCACAGTCCAGGGGACACATGAGCCTGAAGGCTCCTGCAGCATCCTGTCCTAGGTGACCAGGAGTCCCTGAGCTAAGCCAGAGGGACTAAGGATGCAGAAGACGGACAGACGTGAGAGTTACTGGAAGAGAGAGCTGCTCCTGACTTGATCCAGGGAGGGATGGGACATGGAGGAAGCTTCTGGGTGGTGATACTGAACTCACCTGGCCGGAAGTCTGGAGGAGGCAGGGAGAGGGTGGTGAGAAAGGTGCAGGGAGGAAGACCCTAAGGGCCTAGGCCCCTCTGGGACCCCTGTGAGAGGTTGGGGGTACTGGTCTGGGCTGGGAAACTGCCCTGGGTGTCCCGTGTGTAACTGGAACTGGAGACAGGCCCAGATTATGTCGTCTGGGAGCATGCAGACCTGGATTCCCGTGGGGGCCAGGTTTACTCTTTTCCAAAGAAGGTGGAATCCAGTAGCTCCGACCATCACAGCTGTAGGGTGCAGGGGGTGGGTGGGAGGTGGCTGGAAGCACAGCAGCAGTGGGGGGAAAGCAGAACAGCTGAGGCGGGGCGTGCCGCCGGCTGGGACACGGGAAACTGCTGCTGACCTGATGCAGGAGCCTGCGAGCGTGTGTCCTCATGAGTCTGGGGCTGGGGGGCAGCGAGCTGGCCACAGAGGCCTTCCTGGGCTGCCGGCCTCTACAGCAAGGCAGCTTTCTGCAGAAATCAGAGGATACTAACTCGTTCATTCTGTTTTGGTCTCCGGACTCAAGGGTATTTGAACTGAAGACCAATTGGCCACGGTTCTGTGTGGTACAAGCTGTGGTAGTTCGCGTTTGCTGAAAGCAGGCGGGCAGGTGTGCTTGGAGAGTCACCAGCCCTCAGAGCTAATCAGCAGCCAAGACGGGGTAAGAGTCACAGCTCCTGCGTTTTGAGTTTTGTGCTTTTGTTTTTCTTTTTGTGCAAAGCCAGTGTATTGACCTGTGAAATCAGCACAGTATTTATTGGCTTGTGTGGTCCAGATGAGCCTGGAGCTCATGGCGGGTGAATTGAAGAAACAAGCAAAGCGAACTCCCCATGCTCCCCCGACTCAAGTGTTGCTTTTAAGAGTGTTGAAAAGGATAATTTGGAAGAGGGTAGTTTTCTTCATGACATTAAGCTAAAAGCCAAGTAGATCATGTCTGTGGCTACATCTGAACTACCCGTCACAAGCGTAAACCTTTTGGAATTTTGCTCCCACTGTATAACATGTGGCTGTGGGTGGTTTGGGATAATTTACAGACACGCAAAGAGATTAGGGGCAGGTGCTTCAAAACCATGAACTGTCTCATGGTTTATTTTAACAGTCCCTGGATTAAAAGCTCTCAACTATCCTAATTGAAGAAGACAAGTATGAACACTAAAAGTCCTCTGCAATGTATGACATTGAGTGGAGGTAAGGAGAGGTGGGCAGGCCGCTGGGAATGGTTGCACGGGTTGTGCACTGCAATCCTAGGTGTCGTCATTTACATTGTAGTCCAAGGGGACACATGAGCCTGGAGAAGGCTCCTGTAGCATCCGGCCCTAGGTGACCAGGAGCACCTGAGCTAAGCCAGTGGGACTAAAGAGGATGCAGAGGAGGGACAGACGTGAGAGTGTGACTGGAAGGACAACTGCTAGGGGCTAGTGGGACCCTGCTGGTGCAGGAGAGGAGTGTCATGGAGTAGGCTTTTGGGTGGACGATACTGTGACTCATCTGGGATGTCAGGAGAAAGCCCGGGAGGGGTGCAGACTTGCATCTTGCGCAGTGCTACTCCCAGTGGGGAAGCTGGAGGATGCCCGGGCCAGCACCACGCCACATGCTGACATTCGAGCCAGGCAGGAAGACGGGCCAAGCCCGAGTGCCACGGATGGCGAGAAAGGTCCACGCCGCCTTGGCTCTAAAGCATGGTGGGGTTAGAGGCAGTTCCAGGGAAGCAGGATAGAGGCGTGAGATCCGGGCTTTAACCCGAAGACAGGGAGCAGAGCGTGTGGGGGACGCGCAGGCTCGGCGGGGCCCTGGGGCTCCTCCAGCCTCTTCAGTGCAGGTGCGTAACGGAGCCCTTCCTCTGCAGACCCTCCCATGGGGGTTCACAGTGAGCGCCGTGACTCTGAGCTCAAGACACGGCGTTTCACACAGCGATCGAGAGGAACAGGAGTCTCTTGGGCGCGGGCAGGAGGGCGCTCGGGTCCTGGCCGTCTTGTTTGCCCGCGCCCGGCTAGGTTGGGTGTCCCCCTTCGAGCAGGGCCGAGGAGGAGCGGAGCCACAGAGAAGTGCTGTCAATACGATGGGAAGGAGAAACTCATTTTCACACGGAGTACAAGTTGAAGCGTTAGGTCCTATTTAAATAAGGGAGTGTAGAGAACTATCCCAGTGGTCAGAGAACTATCCCAGTGGACTGTTCCACAGTCCGTTCTAATCAAAGGCCGCACCAATGTTTGAATGTGATTGATTTCAATGAAACCCACAGTTTTAGGGGCGTCTGGGTGGCTCAGCGGCTGAGTGTCTGCCTTCAGCTCAGGTCGAGATCCTGGGGTCCTGGAATCAAGTCCCACATCAGGCTCCCTGCATAAACCCACAGGTTGGCTTCTTTTTTTTTTTTTTTAAGATGTTATTTATTTATTCGGAGAGACAGAGAGAGGCAGAGACCCAGGCCGAAGGAGAAGCAGGCTCCCTGCAGGGAGCCCGATGTGGGACTCGATCCCAGGACCCCGGGGTCACACCCTGAGCCGAAGGCAGACACTCAGCCACTGAGCGCCCAAGGGATCCCCAAACCCAGTTTTGACGTGAAACCGAAAAGCTGGTACACTGACAAGCACGCACACGTGGAATGACTCCCAGTAGACTTCATTTTGTTAAAATGGATCCCGGATTGCTGCTAATGTTCACGTCTGAGGGGAAGACTGCGGTGATTCTGTCTTTCCACTTGCAGGATCCCGAAGCGTGTTCTAAATCCGGGACTGTACACGGGGTGCCAGCCCTGGAGGGAGCCTCGGCGGTAGCGGCCGAAGCCTCTCGCTGTGCAGGTGACGAGCGTGAGGCGGGGACACTGTGAGACCTGTGGGCCGTCGTGCGCCACACCCGCGGCGGCTAAGCTCTCTTAAACCAGGAGCACAGGCCGGGCCGTGGCCCACGGTCCCAGGGGAGGCTTGGTCAGGGTTTCTGGAGCTCCACGGCCAGCTCCTTGGGCATTTCAGCTTTGGGTGTCTGTGCTCTCAAAGCCTCACGAAGCAAACCAAGCAGATCAAGGCTGCAGGGAGCGAGTTTGTGGATGGGGCCCCTGGGGACTGCTCTGTGGTGACCGGCCCTCCCTACGGCCGGGACAGGTGCTGGCACATACCCTACTCCTTTGTTCCACCGGGCCGGTCGGGGCTTCACCTTTATGGCAGGTTCCTCCAAGCCGTGGGGCCCCCACGTTCACGGCCCCACGCTTCGGGGAACCGGAGTCCACTGGCCACAGTGGGGCCCGACTCCAAAGGCACCACCTCTCGTCCCCGGCGCAGGGCTGGGGAGCGGCTGCCGCTGGGCCTCCCGGTGCCCCCCGACCTCCGCAGGCCACTAACTTCCCCGAGGCCAGGCAGGCCGGCCTGGCTCTAGCGTTCTTTAACCTACGGAATCCACGTACACTTGCAGACACAAAAAGCACTCCTAGGTCTCGTGTGTTTCCGTGTGCACGCCCGGCTGCGCTAAGTCTTGTTGGCCAAGTGCACTCACGTTCCATGACCTCACTTAGAAAGAGGCACCGGGTAAGACCCGTGTGTAGCAGCCTGCCGGCTATAAAAGCCCGTGACTTGTGCAGACTTCAGGACCCTGGTTGATGCTACGTGAAGCAGAGGGAAAAAATCTTTCCGAGTCACCTGGACTTGGCCAACACCCTGCCAGCTGGAGGCCGAGCTCTGGTGTCCTGCTTAGAGGAGACTGCTAGGACTTCACCTCTGCCCCGAGGAAGAGAGTCCACTCAGAGCATCTCCTCTCCACTGCTTTTCCCTGCTGAGATCAGAGAGTAAGCTACACACACACCTCTCCTGACCTCTGAGTGAGGTTTGGGTTATTTTCATTACATAATAACATTTATCTCACTTTGAACATTAGTGTAGTTAATTTTAGATGTTTTGCCCTTAAAAGGCCAGGCAACAGGGCCTCTTTGTACGTTTGTCTTCAGATTGCTTCTACATCCTGTCTGATGTGTGGTTAGATCAGCTGATGAATCATGTGATGTTTTGCTGCTTCAGATGACAGAAATACAGACTCAAAATAACCAGAGAAGCATCTCGAATGTTTACTAAACACGTTGCTCAGAAAGCATGCTTTTCTATGATTCGCGGGCTTTTTATGACAGACCTGGGTGAGGGTGGCTGCCTAAGGGAGGCGGGGGCTGGTGGGTCTCAGGGAATTGGCTGCAGGTGGGACACAGTTGTCCCCACCTTCCGAAGCCCTGCCCATCGCAAGCTGGGTGACCCCAAGGGGGGCGGGACTTAGAACATGAAAGGCCCCTTGTACTGGGCTGTGCCTCACTTTGAAACCTTCATTCTCTGTTTAGGGGTCAGCTCACTTGCAAACAGGAGGCCAGAAGCTGTGGCTGGTTGGAACACGACAGCATGTGCTGTCCTGGGCACTGGCCTCTTAGAGACTGGCTGAGGTAGAAAGATTTTTTAAATACTTCTCAAGGTCTTGTAATTTAATTGCAAGATTATAAATACTATTTCTCTTACAACCACAACCTCTTGGGCTCTCCCACTTCAGTCTGAATAAAGGAAAAAAAATACAGCTGGTCAGAGAACTACTGAGTCTTTAAATTGTTTTGTTTCTAGAAACTAAGAATACCAAAAACAAACAAACAAAAAACCCTTACTCTCCTCCTCCTCCTCCTTTCCTGTAAGAAAACACCCCAAATGGGGAACAATGAGGGTAGGGAGCTGTTGAGTTGTATTTTTTAAAAATTTACTTCTTAACTCTAAGCTATCATTGAAGAACTTCCGTCGTATTTGGGAGATGTAATGACTATCCCAACCCTGAAGGAGATCCAGAAAAGGCTGCTTGTGAGGACCACGGAGCCGGACCCTGGTTGGGAAGTGCCATGGGGTCTGGAGAACTTTCAGCCTGATGGAGCTGGGCTTCGGTGGAGCCCCTCCCTCCCCGGGGCGTCCCTCCTCCTGGGCCCCTGCCCTCCGCACCTCCCAGAAGTCATTTATCGGTTGGACTCCAAGAGTTTTTGAGAACGTGCGTTTGCTACCCTACCGAAGCCTTCCTTGGCCCCACCTGGTACCACCTAAGCAGCCCTGAAAGCTGCTCTTTCCAAGGGTATCAACCATCCGTGGCCATTTCCAAAGCCAAGCCACCTGCCAGGGCTGACACAGGAAACAAAACGCAGAACGAGACGACTTCTGGAAGAAGACAGACCCAACACAGGCAGCTCGAGGCCATGCCCGGCTGCCGCCCGACGTACACCAACGGCCTTCCACTCCCAAGTCAGAGTCCCAGAGAGGCCAACGTCCAAACCTCACAGCACGTCCTGAGCCTCACGACCAACAGGTCCAACCCTCTCCCGACTTCCCTGGAGCAAGCCTTGCCTGGTTCCTTCTGCTCACGTCTTGGGCATCTGATGCCCGGGGCCACCACGCTCCAAGTGGAACAGAGCAGACGGCACCTGCATGTTTAGAACGACCTGGCGCATGACCCTCAAAAAAGCAGAGAGGCCACAGAAGCAGCTGCTCCGACCTGGGAACACCCTCAGGGTGGAAAGCCTGCTTTGAGCTGCCCCCAAGGCAGTCCTCCGCCCTCTAAAGTCACGCTGGGCTTGTCATGGTCCTTGACCCGTGGCTCTCGTAGGCAGCACGCCCTTCTCATCCTATCTGTCAGCTGAGCGACTTGCAGTTAAGAAGAAACCTGCGGGGGAAATCTTTGGTAGGCAATGTAAAAGGGGTGCTGCTCCCACCCCTGAAAGTGGGTTAGGGTGGATGCAGACAGGCCACTGTGTGTCAGGCCGCGAGTTAAGCCCAAGTGAAGGAAGTGCGGGGGGTCGGCGTGCTTCCAGGTGGAAGGTTTTGGACACGACCTCTACAATGTCTGTCATCATCGTGGTCTGGGTGTGGGTGGCTTCCCGTGTCCCTTGGGCAGCCACATATTCACCGCCTGTGATGTTCACCCCCGATGGGTCCCTGAGGCCCGTGCTCTAGTTGCATCATGAGGCGTCTCTAGCTGCTCTCTCCCCATTTTTTAGAGAGAGGAAGAAGTGGCTTTCACAATTTGATCTCTGAGCTCCAGCCCCGCAAGCATGAGATAGTCACACATGTTAAAAAATACTGCTGTTTAATTTTCTAGTCATGTACTTTTAAAAAGCTGATACAATTAGATGTTTTTCCCCCCCGTCTTGTCAGATCTGCCCCTGCACCGCCTGTGAGCTCCGCGTCTTAGTTTCCAGCACTCATGATACGGAGGAAGTCTCTCCGAGGAAGCCGAGAAGTATGTCCCCACGGTGGGCACACCCAAGGTCACTTGTCCGGAGATGTGGATGCGGCCCTGTGATGTTCGTGGCTGACTTTATGCCCTCACGTTCTTTTTTGTTTTGCTTTTTAACGAGGAACAATATGGTTACACGTACTGAGAACAATGAACACACAAGGCTTGTCTGTTTTCTTTCCTTCTTTGGCCCTTCCAGTGTATGTTTGCATTCCCACTGCTGTCTAGGCCGGCTGGCCCCATTCCCACCCTTACCCATAACGAAAAATAGTTGTCTTGTCGCGTACTGATCCTTACATTTATATACAAACGACAGACTCCAAAACTGCTGTAAATAACATACAATGTTCATTGATACAATACGTCTCAACTGCAAGTCTGGGGAGCACACAAGCAATCAACCGTATTGTATTAGAGACATTTTATTGAAAATGCGAAAATAGGAAATGTATTATAGCCTAAAATAAATTACATAACATATACAGTATATATTTATATCTTTAAAATATTTTTGTGTTTAGGTTCTTTCCGTCTAGGAATTTTGACTAAATCAAGAATTTAGTGAACTGTGTCCATAATTTTTGTAAAGAAAAAAACCCGCTTTCCAAAACTTAGAAAAATAGACTGCACTACGTGGATTTCAAATGTGTCTCCCGGGGTGTCCCCGCGCCTCCGCCGTCGCTACAAAGTGTGTCGCCGCGGGGGGCCGGGCTGGGGCGGGCAGGGGGCGGCGCTTCCCTCCCTCTGGGACTAAGCGGACCGGGCGCGGGGCGCGGGGCGCGGGGCGCGGGGCGCGGGGGTCGGGCCCTCCCCGGGGACGCCGAGCGGCGGCAGGTGCGGTCCGGGGCGCGGCCCGAGCCCCCGAGCCCCGAGCCCGACCCCTGCACCCCCGGGGCTCTGCAGCCCGCCCCGCCGCGCGTCCGTCCGTGTGTCCGTGAGTCCGTCCGTGTGTCCGTCCGCGTTCGCGCGGGGCCGCTGCGGGGGCGCGATCCCGGGGGGCAGCGGGGGCGCCGGGGGTGGCCGCGGGAGGGGGTCGGGGGGGGCGGCCGCCGTCCTTGGGCCGCAGCGAGCGCAGATTGTCCGAGGGGAGGCGCAGCCGCGGCCCCGGGTCGGGCGGGTCGGGGGGGGGGGGGGGGGGGTCACGTGGCCGCGCTGCCCCCGCCGCCCGCGGGCCCCGCGCTCAGTCGTTGTCCCCCCGCATTTCCACCACGTCCGCGCCCTCCTCCGCCGGCGGGATGTCCGTCATGGCCGAGTCCTCGCCCTCCGCCGCCGGCTCGCTCTCCAGCTTCTTTTTCTAGACCCAAGAGGACGCCTGAGTGCGGCCCGGAGCCGGGGCGGGGCAGGGAGGGGGCCCCGCGCCCCGGGGTGACCTGGCGGGCGGCTCCGGCCCATCCTGCCTCCAGGCCTCCAGGCCTCCAGGCCCGCCGCGCAGGGTGCAGGGCGCCGGCTCCCCGCTCCCCGCCCCCCCTCCCCGCGGCCTCCGCCTCCCTCCGCAGCCCCCGCCCCCTCCCCCCCTCCCCCCTCCCCCCTCCCCCCCCCCCCAGGCTGGTCTCCCCCTGCTCCCCGCGCCGGCCTTGCAGGACTCGGCCCCGCCCCGCCCCCTCCTCCGTGGGGCTCCCCTTCTCCAGGGCCCCCCCCACTCCTTGGCGTCAGCTACAAGGACTCGGTCCTCACCTCCTGCCACGCCCGGCCCCTGCCCGAGCCCATCGGCCTTCTCTCCCCTCTCATCCGCCCCAATGAACCTTTCCGTAATTATAGACACTTCTGGGCCCCGCCCCTCTTTCCTTTAATCTCACATGCAAGCAAAACCCCGACCTTGGTTGGGCCCAAACGTCTCCCAAGTTCAGCCCTTGACCTGCTGCCGCGGCTGGGGGACCACCCAGGTGAGCCCCGGCACCCATGCTCGGCCCCGCCCGTCTCCACCCCCACCCAGTCCGTCCTGCTCCCTAGTCATGGTCTTAGGACTAAACCCCAGAACAGGTGGGCGACCCTGCAGGACAACTGAGCTCCGTGCTCAGGGTGCAGAGTGCCCAGTGTGTAGGTGGGTGCGGCGCGTGGTGGGCAGCTGGGAAGACTTCCTGGAGGGGCCTGGGGCCGGAGGCTGAGGAGAGGAGACGCTCTGCGGAGGGGAGAGGGCATCCTGACCCCCCACATTTTCTGGATTGGTCCCTCCTCAGCAATGAAGTCTGAGCGGATAAGGACTCAGAGGATGGAAGGCTTGCAACAGGAAGCACCTTTTGAGTACGTCCTGGCACCGTTCAATCATTATTCAGTGTCTATAACTTGAGATTGTCCCAAGGCAGCACCAGGCTGCAGGGCTGCGTCCTCCTCGGTGGCTCCCGGGCCATACAGCTGCCCCGGGAGACCAGGCAGGACTAGGCCACAGGGCTGCATCCCTTGGCTGTCACTCCCGGGCCATACTACTCCACAGATTAGTGCAACAGTGGGTCCCCTTGTTACCACCCTGACCTGGGGCCCAGGTGCTCTGGCCTAGAGGGTCCCTGGGGTTCCCGTGAACAGGGTGCGTCCAGCCGCAGTGAGGTGTGAACAAGAGGTGCCACCGCCTTGGCCGCCTCCCCCGGGGCCCTCAGGGAGCCACTCAGGTCCCCCTCTCCCCGGCATGGTGTCCCCCCGGGGGCAGGTGTGCAGGTCTGGGGCTAGACTCACCTGTTTCCGATAGACGTAGCACGCGGCTATGGCAACCATGGTGGACTCTCCCACAAAGCCCGCCAGGAGGGAGCCCACGCCCAGGGTGGCCCCGTGCACGCTGTGGAGGAGAACACAAGGGCCGCGTGTGTCAGCCACACGGAGGCACAGACGGGCAGAGATGCAGGCAGGGTGCAGGCGGGGAAGGGAGCTTGCAGGAGAGCCCTGGTGAGGCCTGCGCGGGACAGGAGCCCCCACCTGGCGGGACCTGGGGCTGCGGGGTGAGCCGCCCCCACCACCCTCCCGGGGCTGCACCTGGGCCCCCGCCCTCCCCGCCAACTCCGGGCAGAGGTGGGCTCTGAGGGCGGGGTCACCGCCCTTGCTCCCTGGTGTTTGGTCCTTCCCGCCCTGCCGCCTGCAGCAGGTGCTCAGTGAGGCCTGACCACAAAAGTACCCTTCTAGAATGCTGCTGAACAGAGAAAGGAGGGCTCAGTCAGCACTTCTAACTGTAGACACACTTGGGGGACGTACTTCAGTGGCAGAAGGACCCACAGCCCCAAGCCCCCGACAGCATACCCCAGGTAGGGCAGGACCACGAGGCTGGTGATGAGGACGATGATCCGCAGCACGGAGCTGGGGGCCAGGACGAAGGTCTTCTTCAGGGTCATCAGCCACCCGGTGAGATGGGCCCTCACGGTGACTGAAGGACACAAAGGACTCATCAGCGACACCCTGCTTCTCCTGGTCCTCGGCCTCTCCCCCTGCCTCGCCAGCACACCCGAGGCCGTGGGGTGCTGGGTGAGGACACAGGCCTGGCTGCCGCCGCCCTGGGCTGGCCACCACCATCTCCTGCCAGGCTTCCTGACCCTGCTTCTGGGCCCCGGGTAACCCCGACCCGGCCTGCAGGCAGCTGCCCCTCTCCACTGTCACTGCCCCCATCCGTCTTCGCTGAGCCTGCTGGCCCCTGGGACGCTCCTCCAGCCCTGCCCCTGCCTCCCCAGCCCTGCCTCATGCTCTGATGTCTCTTCTCTAGAAGAGAAAACACTGAACACTGACAACTTGCCGGCCATCCAGTTTGACTGCGGGTGAGGAGGGAAGCTGGACCAGAGGCCCCATCTTCCGGAGGGTGGGGGAGCAGGGAGAGGGAAGGCGGGGGCACCCTGGCCATCTCCTCTTCCCCTTCCCTCAAGTGCCCGCCCCGTCTCGGTCTGCAGTGCCCTCCCGCACTGTCCCCCATCCACGCTAGCGAAGTGCAGGGTGGGGGTGCCCGGCCTGGGCACAGAGGGCTGCCGGGACGGGCAGCGTGGGAAGCACAGGCCCCAGCAGGAGGACGTTTAGATTTGGTCTGAAACTGCAAGGGGCGGTTGGAGGCTGTGGCCTGGTCCTCTGTTTAGGGTGGGCAGCGCCAGGCAGACCTTGGAGGGGCGGAAGTGTTCACTCGTGTCCAGGGTACGTTTGGAGGGAGACTCTCCTGTGCTCCTCATCTAACGGGCTGCCCTGTCTGCCCCAGGTGGAGGCCTTGGGCCTGGCTGAGTCTGAGGGTAGGGCGCACACTGGAATGCTCGTCGGCTTGGCCTCAACCCGAGGTTGTAAAGGCAACAGGGCCCTGACGCCTGGCTGGAAGCCCTCGTTACAACACAGAAGTGAGTTGAGAGATTAAAAACCAGTCCAGGGGCGCCTGGGTGGCTCAGGGCACGATCCCAGGACCCTGGGATCAAGTCCCAAATCAGGCTCCTTGCTCAGCGGGGACTGCTTCTCCCTCCCCCAATCACGTTCTCTCTCTCTCTCTCTCTCAAATAAATAAAATACTTAAAAAAAAAAAAAAAACCCCAACCCAAACCAAAGGAAGAAACTAGTCCAGTTGCAGCTGGAGTTGTCCGGGGCCGGGCTGGGTCTGGGAAGGAACAGCACGTGTCAATCTCCAGCGGAAGCATCCTCCTCTAGGGGTCACCTTCCGCAGCCTGGCTCCCGTGGGGACCCCAGGGCAAGGACCAGACTCCACCCCACGGCCACGCCCTCCCACTCCTCCCACAACCTGAGAGGCCTGGCCCCAGGGAGGCGTCTAAGAGCAGGGCTGGTGCTCAAGGATGGCACCACAGGTCCAGGCCTCCTCCAAGGCTACTTCTCAACTTGGGCTTTGTCAATCCTGCTTTCCCGGTGGAATGATTTAGTGGATTATTTGGGCAATAGAAAGATTCTATTTTCAAGTAATCTCTACACCCACCATGGGACTCGAACTCACAACCCCGAGATCAAGCGTGGCATGCCCTTCCGTCCGAGCCAGCCAGGCGCCCCAGGCAGTAAATTTCTGAATAAGTAACGAAACCCACTTGGTACAGAATTTAAAAGGTGAGGAAGGGAATACAGTCCCCGCCCAGGCCCTCGTCCCGCTTCCAGAGGCAGCCACGGCTGCCAGTTGGGCGAGTTACTTCCAGGAACAGCGGGAGTGACACGCGCTTACCTGAGCATCACACACAGGTGTACAAACGCGTGTGATGCACCTGTTGCAGGAAAGGCAGCTCCTGTTGACCCCCGTCCCGCAGCCTGCGCTTCCCGTTAATAAAGCACCGGTAAGCCTCCGCCTACCCGATCAGGTTGGGAATTTTCAGACGGGCTTCTTTTTGGCTACAGAGGTTTTCCTCTCTGGCCATTGGCCGCCTGGCCTCGGCCCTGCCCCCGGAGTCTTCACTCCAGCTGCTTTTGTACATCTGCAGGGTTTACCAGCCTGCCTACCTTCTATTTTTTATGGTATTTTTTAAATACCGTATCATAAAGCCGACTTTGGAGCATAGAGCTCGAAGAATCTTAAGCCCTGCCCTGCTGTGTGTGGCCTGGACACCACCAGGGCACGGGCAGCCCTGTGGCCCCCAGAACCCCTCACGTTGTCCCCCCGGGTGTGCTTCCTTTCTCCCGTGTCTGCAGCCTCAGTCCTTGAAGACATAGCGTGGCTGCTGTCCCATTTGCTTCTGGAACTCGCCACCCACTGGGTAATGGGGGCACCTCTTCAATCCACCGTGAGATTTTATGGTTCTGGGGGGACATGATCGCAAACCGTTCTAAAGACAGAAGACCGAGTCGGGCCTGAGGGTGGCAAGACCTTCTCTTCCCTTCTCTGTCTTTACCTGGAACCGGGAAGAAGGAGAAGATGCGCAGGGGAACCACACACAGTTCTGCAAATGCGAAGTCCACTCCAATGATGTCTATTAGGATTTTCTCGGAAACGTCGGGAGTCCAGAACATCACGAAGCAGAGCTGGGGGCAGAAGGGACAGTCAGGACGCCAGGCAGGTGTCTGGAGACGCCCCCGGGGGGCCAGGGAGGAGGTGAGCCTGCCCACCAGTCCTCACAGTGGCCCCGTCCTGCTCCGTCCTCGCCTCCGGGCCCGCGCTGGGGACCCTCCTGCAGAGGGGGACGCACGAGCGGGCCGTGGGCTGGCGGGGCCCAGTGAGCTCTCACAGAGGGCCCTATGGGCCGTGAGCAGCTGTGGGTGCAGGCGACCGCGCTCCATCCTGGGAGTTTTACGGCTTGAACCAAAGAGTGAGCAGTGGCCCGGAAGCACCTACAGTGATGGGCAGGCGGAGGGGCCCGCTGCACATGCGCCCCTCGGGGAACCGGCAACAGTGATGCTGAAATTAGCGGCGGTTCGGGGCTTGTCGAGGCCTAGTTACGGGAGCAAGGGAAGTGCCATGCGCTGCGCACTGCCGGGCAGCAGATGGGCAAGGAGCAGCTGACGCAGCAGATCGTGTTTACCTGACGGGTGGCGGCGGGCAGCGAGCTGCTCCAGCCCTTCCCTCCCCCCCCCCCCCCCCCCCCCCCCCCGCCGTCAGGAAGTGTGGCCACGGGCCCTTCTGGACGTGGGGCGAGGGCAGGGCCGACAGCAGGCTGGTGGGAAGTGCAGACAGCAAGCAACCTGTGCGCAGCTGCTGACCGTGGCTCCTGGACGGGCGGCCCTGGAACTTCACCTCTGGACAACGTAAGAGGGGCGGCGAGGGCACCAGAAGCCGGGCATGCAGGGAAGGGAGGAGGGCAGGGAGGAGGGAAGGCCCTGTCGTCTTCCTCTGTGCGGCTCCTGGGGTTCCCAGGCCGGAGGCTCCTGGTGAGCACCAACCCCTGCGCCTGACCAGCCACCACCAGTCGGCTCCTGATGCCCGCCCATTAAGATGAGGACGAGCAGGTCAGCCTTTGAGGAAGGCCTCTAAGCTGAAGAGGCTAAAACAAAGGGGAAAAACTGGGAGGAAACAGAGACAAAGCGGAGAAGTGGAGACGGACCGGCGTGCGCACACGGGGTGGGGGGTGGGGCCCACTGACGCTCTCAGAGCGATAGAAGATCCTGCATCCAGGAAACAAGGACCAAATGGAAATGTTATTTTAAAAAGGCATTCAAAGAATAAGAAAGCACTTCTGAAAATTAAAAGATTAAATCAGAAATTAAAAATGCACAAAATGACAGCAAGATAAAGTTGAAGAAATCTACGACAATGACAGAGCAGGACAGCGACACGGGAAGCACATGAGAATGGGCTTAAAAAATAAAAGAGCGATCTAGAGGCCCCACATTCGAATAATGCGAGTTCCAGAAAGAGAGAACGGTGAAAACCTGAGAGCTGAATGGTGCGGCCTTAAGACCACCCTGGGCTCCCTCAGGTGGACGGAGCGGAGCGGAGGAAGGAGGACCGCTGAGTGGGCGCCCACGGGGCTGGGGGCAGAGAGCCGGGCCTGGGAGCTCCCTGCTGCGGGCAGAGACTCGGAGCAGGTCAGGAGCAGAGACGCCCATCCTAGGGCCAGGGCAAACCGTCCATCTCACGTGTTGGAAGGAGGACGTCTTCAGACGCTCAAGGCCTCAGAGGATTTCCTGCCTACACACACCTTTCAAGAAGCCTCCGCGCTACCTCTGCCAGAGCAAGGGAGTCACAGACAAAAAAAAAGATACAGGATGGATCTCAAGGAAAAGTCCTGAGGGGAAGGGTCCCTGGGTGGGGTCAGCGCAGGTCCCACAAGCGCCGGGAAGGCCCCTGGGTTGGCGGGTTTGCACTGGTGCTGCCGGCATTTCTTCAATGAAGGGCAAGTACACGAAAGCTAAGAAAAATTATAAGCAGGACAAAGATGAAGTCCAGGAAGGTCTATAATTTTTTCAAGAAAAGAGCTTGGGGGGCTCAGGTCGTGACCTGGGGTTTCGGGATCAAGTCCCGCATGGGGCTCCCTGCAGGGAGCCTGCTTCTCCCTCTGCCTGTGTCTCTGCCTCTCTCTGTGTCTCTCATGAATGAATAAATATAATCTTTAAAAAAAAAAGAGAGAGAAAAGAAAAGAAGGGAATCAGAGCTCAGCCGTCAGAGGTTGCCCTAGTTGGAATCCATAGAGAGAGCTGCGGGGGGCGGGGGGTCTGGGAGTTCGGGAGCGGGGGGCGCACAGACTAGGGGAAGGGCTGTTGGCCACAATCCTTAGCTTTGTGCGTGTGTAGCTGCTCAACAAACTCCGAATTAAAAAATGTAATACAACTTTGGAAGAGAATGCTCAACACCTGCCAATTCCATCAAATATCTTTCTTTCTTTCCTTCCTTTCTTTATTAGTTATTTCAGAGTGACAAGGAGCAGTGGGGAGGGGCAGAGGGAAAGAGAGAGGGAGAAGCACAGTCCCGCTGCGCAGGAAGCCTGACGCGGGGCTGATCCCAGGACCCCCAGGACCCCGGGATCATGACCTGAGCTGAAGGCAGACGCTTCACCGACTGAGCCCCCCAGGGGCTCCTTTCTCTCCTTTTCTTAAGGTACAAGTGATTCTTCTTTAAAATGAAAGTGAATATGTTACAGTATGAATCACAATCATGTAAAAACAGAACGCTGAAATTTTAGAATAGAACATCCTTTAGGCTTTGGGTAAATTAAGTTTCATGGAATTAGGCTGGTCCCATTAACTATGTTGCGCTGAAATATTTTCTCAGCTATCTCGGAAGATCTATTATAAATACGTTCCCCCTTATAAAGGTAGTGGAGCTTTTATTCTATCATGCATTCTTCAGCATCTGGAAAGAATATTCCGTTGCTTTTCAGAAATGACAGATGTACAATCATTTAACCCTCCTGCCTGATGCCAGCACTCACACCCCATTTTTGACGTGAAGGGAAAATGCTTCCTTAGATCTAGCAACCCAGAGTGCAGAGCTTTATCACCCAGCGGCCTGGACACGCGGCCCCGTCATCTTTCCCATTGCGGAGCTGCCAGCCTGAAATGGGGAGGTTCCCGCCCACGGCTCGGGGAGGGTCGGGGCAGGGCGGCAACTCCACGTAATTATAACTTCAGGAGGACAGTGAGCGCGAGACTGGGAGGGACACCATGCACTTCCCTGATGAACAGATGGATCATCTCTCCTCCTAAATATTTTCCATCGCAGTAAAGCTGTAAAGATGAAGATAAGCGAGCATCGCCCCAAGTCTGGACCTGCTCTGTGTCCTAGGACCTGTGGGGGGCACGCCATCCTGGGTTTTCCTGGCTGGTGGGACATACCCAGGGCATGTTCTCCTAAAACCCGGAGACGCCCTGGTACGCCGTCTTTATTCTATAGCCAGCAGTTATCTGAAGGCGAGATCACGCCGCACGCTGCGATCCCTGAGATCTGGAAGTCGCTGTAAAGTAGCCTTGAAGTTTCAACAGGCCAAGGACAAAGGAGGGTGTAACTGTGCATGAGACAGGACGGTGCAAGCAAGCATCGTGGCCAGGCCAGGCAACTCCTCCCTCTCGCTTCTCCACGTGGATAATGTTCACCTGGAAGCTTTTTACCGCCTTGGACGAGACTCTCCGTAAACCTTTGAAGGGGGGAGTCCAATCTGAGGACGCAGCAGCAGTGAGCACGCCCACGTCACGCGAGACGTTTACACGGATATTAACCTGGATGGGTGGCCACTGTCCTGGTCCCCTGCAAACAAGACGCTGTGATTTGGCGGGTCTCTCACAGGGCCCCCAGGAGGGTGGCTTGATATTCCATTCCTAAAGTTCCACAGTATTTCACTGGGACCCGCTGAGCCTCGGCTCTCCGTCTGTGCCACGCGCACCTTAAACGTCCCTGCCAAGGCTGCATGCACCGAGGTGCCTCTTCGGAGCTTTCAATCACACACACACGCACACCTAGAGTCTAGACTGGGTCTTCCAGAGCGAGGTAGCTGAAGGCCGCCAGTCTGGGCTGGGTGTCAGCAGTCCCAAGTAACCATTCAAAGGGAAGGAACACGACCTATCTCCAGGCTCCCTTTCTTTTCTCCCCAAATTTCTAAGTATGCCCTTTGTCTTGGCCATGCTTCCAGTGTGAAAATGCCCCTTGTCTTCCAGCAAGTTCCTCAAAAACTGGCTATTTCCTACGTTGCCCAGCAGGGAAGATGTGCAACCTGGAAGTAGGTGTGGTGTTGCTGAGCAGCTCATTATCTGTCTGCTGGTCAACTTCCCCTAAAAAATAATCATCAGATCACATTTGACCAGCCTGTTTCAGAAAACAAGAAGCTTCAGAAATTAACCTAACAAAGAACATCTCAGGAAAAGTGTCATTCCGATGGGTCGCCCGGAGGAGGCTTCCCTCAGATACGTGCCCTCCCAGCTGACCACGACGTGCCGTGTTCCTCAAATATTTGCAGAGCCTAATGACATTGACTTTTCCAACCAGAACACAAACCTAATAAACTGACAGTGAACACTATTTCTTCTCCTTGGAGCAGGGGTTGGGTGTTTTTTTTTTATTTATTTACTTTTCCCCTGCAGAGCTTGCTGTCGACATTATCTCATTAGGAAGCAGCCAGCAAAATGGAACAACCCATTCGATGCCCAGATATGGGTTTTCCTGTTTATTCTCTAATAAAAGGAACCAGGCAGGGCTTCTTAGAGAAGCGGCTTATCCTAAGACCAGGGCAGGACATAAACTAGGTGATCGGCTTGGAGACTGTGTCAGGGGACACAGGAGCTCAGCACAAGGCTCCCAATAGCTGAGGCTGGAAGAGTCTGAGCACAGAATAATACAGCATTGAGTTACGGCCCGGAGTACAGAAGGAGCTACCCACGAGTCCACACTGATATAAATAGGGACAATTGCCCGCGTAGCATGCCAGAGGGTTTACATATTGGGTAAGGACCCAGGGAGGTGGAACGACAGCAACCTCCTCCTAGAGTCAGGAAAGGGGGAACGCGTGCCCACAGTGGGGAACGCAGGCCGACCGTTAAGTCACGCTGGCAGCATCAGCATGGACTCTTGACAAGATGGGACGAGCGCACGTCACCCGCGTCGGCTTCCTCCCCCCCGGAGACACTCCCCACAACCCCATCCTCTTTTATTTGACGGTCTGTGATCCTTCTTCCCATGGACTCTGAAATTCCTATTCTGAACTTGGAAATACTTGTGTTTCAAGATTCTTTCATCTCTAGCGGAGCACAGACGCCTCTGGACAAACCTCCCTTCACGATCACCGGCTTTTGGTATCAGGCTCTCTACAGCTGACCACCCCGCGAGGCCACCGGCCTTTCATCACAAGCAGAACGTGAAGGTCCCAGGCGGTACAGATGCCACGGTCATGGTTTCTGACGACCCTCTGGTTCCTTACAGGCATCGGCCTGGTAAGCAGGCTTCACGCGGACGTAGCCGCTCTGTCGGGGGCAGCATTTATCCTTCGTTTCCAAATCTGTGTAACGAAGACCTAAGCTATGACAAAGCCCTGCTGCACATTAGAATCCTCGAGCAGGATTACGGCACGTGCGAAGGATGACGGAAGCCCCGAGCCTTCCAGAAACATCTCCTAGGTCTAAGATGTTAGTGTCTGAGTCCATGGACTAGGCCCACAGCAGGGGCGTTCTCTCCCAGCCTCCCTTCGTCACCCGCGGCGTCAGTCCCCACCCCTGGGACGAGGGCCTGGGAACGGGATTTGAAGAAGCCAGCTGTTTCTATCAGCATCTGAACTCAGAGAACATGCGAACCCAGCCACAGTGGGGCAGCCAGGTCCGCGCGTCCCAAGAGGAGCCAGTTCCACAAAGAAACACTGCCAGGACGTCTGCGTTTGACTTCATTTCCAGAGACTGTTGACCATGCTTTTGAGGAGCTCCCAAAGCTGTCTTCATTACCCCAACACTCAGGATTAGCAGGAAGTCAGAGGTTCTTATCTCTGCCAGTACAAAACGTAAGATGCATGCAGGTGTTTTTAGTTAAACTGCCAGCCCTGGGCTTTCTTCTGATGTGGAGATTTTACTTAGAAGGGTACAATATCCTTTTAAGTGGCCTTAATTCTCCACTGGGTTGACCCTCAATAATACTGTGTACGAAGGGGTGGTAAGGAGCTTGGCTCTGGGCCGTGTGCTTGGCTGTCCTGGGAAGCTGCAGCCCGCGTCGGTCCATTCTGCAGGCACGCTGATTAGACTTGTTTGGGGGTGGAGGGGTGCTAGCAGAAAAGCCGGACCCTGCCAGGTGGCACAGGCCTATCTTGCCTGAGATTTTCAGTGGCCCCAGTACATCCACCAGAGCACCCAGGCCCAGTACACCCATAGCAGCACCCAGGCCCAGTACACCCACTGAGCACCCAGGACCCAGTAAGCCGACAGCAGCACCCAGGGCCTAGTATGCCCACAGGAGCACCCAGGGCCCTGTACCCCCACTGAGCACCCCGTGCCTCTTGGGGCAACGTCTGGACTCTGCAGAAGGCGGCAGCATCGCGCTCCAGCAGCAGGGGGCGCTGTGCACCCAGCCCACAGAGGCGGCTCCCTGCCCCGAAGGTTTCCCTCGTCCGTCCGTCTGTCCCAATGGATGAGAAATATCAGAAAGGGAGACAGAACATGAAGACTCCTAACTCTGGGAAATGAACTAGGGGTGGTGGAAGGGGAGGAGGGCAGGGGGTGGGGGTGACTGGGTGACGGGCACTGAGGGGGGCACTTGACGGGAGGAGCACTGGGTGTTATTCTGTATGTTGGCAAGTTGGACACCAATAAAATATATATATATATATAATTTTAAAAAGCGTTTAGGAGCTCCCCGCTGAGCCTCGGCTTAGCCTAAGGTTTCCCTGAGGTCACAGTGAAAGGGCAGGGTCTGGGGAGACGGTGCAGGCGGAGAAGCGTGGGGCGAGGACTGGGGCCCTGCAAGCGATCAGTGGGCACCGGGCACCGGGCACAGCAGGGGCAGCGACATCCTAAGGTTTCTAACTTGAAAGGCGGTTAGGGCGCTAAGTGTTATGTTAAGTGCGTTTTACTGTGAATAAAAGATCTTCCGATATCATCATTTTATCAGCGCGCTCAGGCTGGGCTCTCGGGGACTGAGCAGCCTCATGGGTCTTTGTCCCCCAGGAGCTGTGAGGACGCGGGGGGTCCTCCTCGGAGAACGGCCACCGTGCCCGAGCGGGGAAGGGAGCCCCGGGGAAGCGCCGCTCCTGCAGCCGTGGGTCCGGGTCGCGCCAAGCGACTCGGTTTCCAATGGAGTTTATTCACCTTTGGTCCTTTTTGTCCTCTCCGTGCACAAGGGGGTCATTTTCTGCTCCCGGAGGCCGCGAACAATGAGCGGGCAGTCTGGGCGCGGGGGCGGGTGCCGAGCAGAACAAAGCCTCTCACAGGCCCTTCCTGCGGGAGCCCCGGGTCTGCATGGTACCGGGCCCGGAATAAGGCCCGTAGTGTCCGCTGCCCCGATGGCCGGGTGACAGCCCGGGGGCGGGAGCCGCAGCAGGGTGAGGCTGGGTCATCCCATGTCCCTAACTTCCAGCTCCAAAGACGGGGCCGACTGGACGTGGTCTTCTGGGACAGTGGCTTTCCTGTTGTCCTACTGGGATCCCGCAGCTTTCTAGCACAGCTGAGGGCCTCCGGACGGAGGAGGGATTCTGGACGCGTCGGCTGACGCTCTGCGTGCTGCTCCGGGGAGCGGCAGGTGGGGACAAGTGGGGCGGCTGGGCACCTGAGGCCCTCTGCGTCGACGGAAGTGGTTCATCCTGAACCCCGGATGCCAACAGGCTCCTGAGGGGGGCCCCGAAGCTGCAAGCAGCACTGCGTGTCGCAGCTTTGGGGGAGGCCGGTCTCCTTCCCTGCGATGCTGCTGTTCTGCAGCAACACCTCACACCCCGAGCACAGGCGGCCGGAACCGGGGAGCTGCCGGGCTTTGGGACACCACAGACACCGACGGCCTGGGCCACCTGTCTTCCCAAGGTCGGGACGGCGGCTGGGGAGACAGCGAGGCGGAGTTCCGGGTCCTTGTCCTTGGGATTTGGGCTTCCCGGGGCCTTATCTACTGTGAACAGTGCAAAAAGCATTTCAGGATTATCTCCGTGTGTCACGAGAAATCACCTGACCGCTCCCCTCCGATGCTGCAGCCTCTGGCTTTCCTTCCCCACTGCAGGGTGCCTTGGGGCCCAGGCCCTGCAGCTTTAGGAGTCACGCGCTGCCAACGCCAGATGTCTCCACCCCTTGACGGCACCTATTGCCCCCGGACTCCGGGCGGCACAGCTGGCAGGGGTGTCCGCTGCTGCAGCCCCACGCCCGACTTCTAGAGTGTCTGAATCCCGTCTCTGGCGGACTGCATGGTAATGCCCGTGCACGAGGCTTATCTCAGGAGGCTGGGGCCCGGGACGGAGCACAGACCGCTGCATGGGACTCGGACCCGCAAGGAGGAGGCGGCTCGCGTGGGAGCAAGTGACCAGTGACCAGGGAAATTAAAAAAAAAAAAAAAACGATTTCAAATTTTGTGGAAAAGAGCTACGATGGAAGAGCGCTAGAGCTTCTGAAAGGGGGCTGGGAAGCTCTCAAGAGACGCTGCCCCACGTAACCAGAAGAGGGGAGCAGAAGACGCCTGCTTGTGCGCAGGTGGTTCCCTCAGGGGCTTCCCCGGCCGCCCCTCACCTCTTCCTCCAAAGCACCTGGGGTCCCTGCAGCAGGTGGCACGAGGCCCGCCCAGACATACGGACTCCCAAATCCCCAGGACACGTATTTATTACTTAATAGAGCAGTAGGTGTGATTAGATTAAGGGTCTCGAGATGAGATCATCTGGGGTGTCGGTGGGCCCTAATGACTATCCAAGGGCCCCTGTGACGTGAGCTCCAGGGCAGGGGCGATCCCACGTGGGTGCAGGGAGGAGGCGGGATGTGCAGAGCCAGGGCCAGCGACCACTGCGGCCGCCGGGAGCTGCACGTTGCTTGGACGGGCACCTTCTCCGAAGCCGCAGGGGGCAGCACGCCCTGCCAACGCCCCTGTCGCAGCCCTGTCGCCAGGCTTCCCGCCCCAGGCCTCCAGGACTGTCGGAGACAACACTTCCATGGCCTTGGAGCCCCGACCACGGGTGGCCATGGACCTCCCACACTGCCAGACACCAGTGTCCGTGTCCTGCCTGTCTGCTCCAGGGGATGACAAACTCCAAGCAGAGCGGCTCGGGGTGTCCATGCACCATGGCAGCCTCGTGCCTGGCACGCAGCAGGGCGCAGGCCTCCGTGGTGGGAGAGCCTGAATCAGTACGCGTGCTCTTCCCCTGGTGGCCGTGCCCATCAGCACCAGCTTCGAGCTTCCTCTAAAGCTCAGGCTCCAGGGAATGTCTGCGGTGCACACGTGTGTGGCTTAAAGTCTTTCAGTACTATCATTTCTAATATTTGGTTGGAGTCTCCAGATGTACTGCACTCCTGGGCCGGAAGCCTGACGACATGATTCTCCTTCTGCGCTCACTGCTGATGCGGCCAAGGACATTCTGAGTTAGCGAGACGGCGGGGCTGGGGTGAGCCGCGTCTGCCGCGGGCGCCGAGGTTGCGGACAGGAAGCAGCAACGGGCATCGCAAGGCATTCCCAGGCCTCAGGGGGAAAACCGGTGCTCGCGTTATAGCCTTGGGTACACGTCATGTCCCCCATGCAAGGTACGGATAAATCTATCACGATGCTGATTTTTTTCAAAACAGCTCCAAAAAATCCCATAGGAATTTGGAAGGACAGATTTTATAAAATCAGAAAAATTCACACGTATGTCCATTGGCATCCAAGGCACCAAGAAGCATTGGCTTACGTGCACGGGCATCTACCTCCGCCCGGAAGCCCCCGTGTCTGGGGCTTCCTGCTACGAGAGCCACCGTTCTCGGCCGACAGCACGCCTGCCAACGTGCTAAGCTGCTTTACTTTCGAAAGGCCTTCAATAAATCTTTAAGAATCTTAAAAAGGGCAGGGGGCACCTGGATGGCTCAGTCAGTTGAGCGTCTGCCTTTGGCTCAGGTCACAATCCCGGGGAACTTGGGGAGCCTGCTTCTCCCTCTGCCTCTGTCTCTCATAAATAAGAAGATAAAAAGATAAAAACCTCTTCGAAAGGTCCTATAAGGTGGGTATTTCCATCATGCCCGTCTGGCAGCCAGGGACGCTGAGGCTTAGTTCAGGACGACCTTCCCAGAGCCACCCAGTCGGGGCACAGAGGAGCCAGGATGGGACTCCAGGCCCCGGGACCTCAGGGTCACATCCATAAACCCCACATTCTGTGGCTCCGAGCTCAAGCTTGAGGTAAGCCCCTCTCCCGGGGCCCCGGGGCCATCGGTGCGGCCTGCAGCCCTGCCTCCGAGCACGGCTGGCTCTGGCCAGTGCGCCATGGTTTTCTGGAAATGTCTTATTTTGTTTGGTGAGGGCCAGTTTGCTCCTCAGGCCGCATGGGTTAAGAGCCGCCTCTCGGAGGATTAAAGGCAGGCCCTTGAGGGCCATCTGGCACCTGGCTGATGCTGAGCAGCTTCTCCAGGCGCCCGAATCTGCCACGTGTGCTCTTTCCCAGCATCGTACGGCAGTTAGTTCTTTGAGGGCTGCCCTGGGCTCGGAAGGCACGTATGAGAGGACATGGAGAACAGCCTGTGGCCCGATCCCCCTGTGTACGTCACGGGGTCGGAGCTAGAGCTGGAAACGCAGTCGTAAATCCTTTCAGGGGAAACACCGAGTGTTTTGAGCAACGGCCGTCCATCGTTGGCTAAGAGCGACTTTCCTTTCCGGATCGCTTTCCACATCCATGTTCGGGGACAGGGGACGCGTGGCAGTGGGGAGGTGAGGCCGTGAATGCCTCTGCGTGGCCTGAGTGGTTCTTCACTGCTCTGTTTTGTTCCTGGGTCCAACGGTCTCTGGCGTCCTTAAGCACATAAAACGACCATTTAACCTGCCAATTAGGGTCTTGTGTCCCTGACGGGCTCTTTCCCGCGCTGCCTGATGTGTGTAGGTCTATGTGCTGTTCTTGGAGGCTGCGGAGACCCTGGCCACGGGCCTTGCTGACTCCCTGTGTATCCCTCAGTGTACGTGCACAGGACACCAAGACCTTGGGGCCGCCAGAGGCAGGCTCAGGTCCAGAGCCCCACGCCGGGAGTGTGCGCACGGGCTAATGTCGGAAAACCCGGGAGCACGGCCTTCTGCCTCGTTCTGCCCACACGTCTTATCGCCAGCCGTGGTCAGGAGGGTCAGACTATGTGTGTGATCGAGCAACATCTCGGGCCTGCACACGGCCAGGTGGCCGCGCTGGTTCTGTCTTTATGCCGAGACTAAATAGAAACCACCATAAAAGGAGCCACAGAGGGTCCTAAAATACAGCGTCTCTGGAAGTCTATGAATAATCTCCACCGGGTTACTGTGCCATTGCTGGAGCAACAGCTCACACTGTCATCTCATTCCCATAAACCTGCTGTGGTGCCAGAAAAGCCTCAGGGGCGCCCGGAACCGCACCTGGGATGTGGGGCTGGCTGGGAGCACTTGGCAGGTGCAGGATCCGCGGCCAGTCGGCCCCGCTCAGCCCCGGGGCGGGGCGAGGGGTGTGCTGTCCTCCCCGCGGGGGCTCTCTGTAGACCACAGGTGTGTACTGACACGGTGGAGGGAAACGAAGTAATTTTCATAATTTTGTGCCAAATCAGATAACGTCTATAGGGTCTAAGGAGAGAGGAGTCGAAGTGTCAAGCTTCTGAGACAATTTGGGGAAATAAACACAACTGGATAAAATACTAGCGACTGAATTTGTTCTCTGAAAACTGGGAAGGTGTTTTGGCTCTTCGGAGTTCGCGACGGTGGGTTCCGTAAGGGCTGGTCCAGAGGCCCCAGGTTAATCAATTAGCGGAAAGCAGAACAAAGCCAAAAAACAAATTAACCTAAATCCAGCAGCGCTGCTTCTGCTGGATGCTGTGATGTCAACACCCCCCCAAAAAAACCCCCGAAAGTCGTATGCCAGTAAAGACATAATTAATCACATAAATCTGGGGACAGTCCTGTATCCATGAAAAATATTCCTAAGAAAACCCTCTACTCAGAATCTTACATGGAGAATCTGGAAATAAAAGCATAGAGAGGTCTTATGGGAACAGTGAGTGGAGAATTTAAACAAGGATGGGCGCCTGGGGGGCTCCATAGGTTGAGCATCTGACTTCGGCTCAGGTCACCATCTCGGGGTCCTGACTGAGCCCCACGTTGAGCTCCCTGCTCGGTGTGGGGTCTGCTCCCCCCGCCTTGTGTTCTCTCTCTCAGATAAATAAATATTTCTTAAAAAAGAAAACAAGTGGAATAGTTACATTAGGGGAATCCACCCATGCGGCCCTAAGTGACTAGAGGAGGACTCTCTCGGAAGCCCCGTGTGAGTTTGCAGGGCTGCCGGAAGCAGGCAGGCACCCGGAGGGTTGGGGCCCCGTGTGCAGGCGCCAGGCCCCTCCTGGCTTCCAGCAGACACGCGGCCCGCGCCGGCCTGCACCCCGATGCCCCGTCAGGCCACAGTGGTACTGGCTGGTGCCCCCGCCCCCGCCCCGCCAGCCCTGAGGCACCTGCCGGGACCGCGTCCTAACTCTACTTCCAAGTAAGACCTTTTGGAGAGGCCGGGGGTTGGGACCTCGGTAGCGCCATGCTTGGTGGACACGGCTCAGGCCAGCAGAGCCGGGACGGATGACGCAGGGCTGGGGGCGAGTCGCACTCTCCCTCTTCACCTCTTCACCACCATTGACGTCGAGAAGCGAAGCCCAGGAGGAGCCACAGTAAAAGCCTATTTTAAGATTTTACAGGACCTGATGCTTCAGTGGTCACAGCCACTGGGCTCGGATGCCCTGGGGACGCTGTCCTGTGAGGCGGTGCGGGGCGCTGGCACCCTGCTGGAAGCTTCTGTCGCTGCTCTGGGTGACGGCGACACACGGACACGGACACGGACACGGACAGACACACAGGCAGACACACACTCCCCCCCTGCCCCCAAGCAGCCCCCACCGGCGGGACAGGAGGGAAGCCCGGGGTTGCTGGTCCCACCACGCGGGCAGAACGTGCACCTGGGGCGGGCGAGCCGACTGTGCAGGGCCTGCTGAGGCTCCCACTCCGTCCTCTAGGAGGCCAGTTCACCAGAAATCAACCTGTCAAATGGCCTATGTGGCAACCAACAGTTTTTCAAATTCACTGATTTCTTAAAAACTTGTCTTTGTGACCGTTCCTGAGCTCACAGCAACTGGTGCTGGAAGGACGGGCGGGGGTCCGCGGGCCCTCGCAGCCTTCCTCTGCCCGGTCCCCACCGCTGCCTCTGCTCCGTCCGCCCTGACCCCCAACCTCTGTCCCTTCCCCGACCTCCTCCTTCTGACCTGCACCCCCATCTCCCCTCCCGACTTTCTCCGGGTTCAAGGGGCGCCGGGTATGACTGCGGACGTTGTTCACTGCACAAAAGTGCCCTGCTGGCCCTGCCTGCCAAGACCCGTCTGGACAGATGCCCGTTTCCATTTTGCAAGGAGGGGGTTGGGAGGCCTCAGGAGCAGCCAAGCCTGTGCTTTGCAGGGATCCTTCTCCAAGTGCCTCGCAGCAGAGCGGCCGCCCTCTTGGCACCGGCTCCCCAAAACCGGAGCAGAAAAGAGCTTAAGGAAATACCGCATGTCCTTGAAGTGCTACAGTGGAGTCAAAATGGAAATGGGTCGACTAACATCCATCGACGTTAAGATCTCCCCGTTTAATCTGATTCGCTATGAACTTTAGAAATAGTCTAAAAAACAAATGCTTGGAGTAGATCGGCAGTTTGGTGAACTGAGCGAGCCGGTCCCTTGGCCGCACCAGCCTGGCCCAGCACCCAGAGCGGCAGGTCCCTCATCTTTTGGGGACACTTCTTCCTCATCAGAAGGACCGTTGATAAGACACGTCCTGCCCTGGCTGGTGGTTCTGTCTGCCTCCGAGGCTCAAATCCAGGCCCGCGTCATGGTGAACCGTCAGGCTGACGGGAAGCTGAGGCTCTGCACCTCGGCCGTAGCAGCGCTTTCCTGCGAGAGGAGGGGTGTTGGTCCCACCTCCTGCCGGCCAGCCCAGCACCCCCGGCCCGGGGTCTGCTGGGGGAGCGGCCCTCGGTAATCAGCACCGCCTTGCGGCCCGTCACACAGTAGGGGCACCCGGGGCTCCAGCGGGAGGTTCGGGCAGGACTGGCCGTTTGTTGGGACGGCAGCCCCAGCTCAGCCTGGCAGCCCTGCCCCCTGGGACTGAGACCCCTCGGGGCTGGGACGGCTCGGGTCCGGACCGCTCGGGGCCACCGCAGCACGCTCTCCGGTGCAGCCCAGCCCTGAAGCCCTTCTTCCACATCTTAAACTGCATGTTTTTAAAGATTTTATGTATCCATTCATGACAGACCCAGAGAGGCTGGGACCCAGGTAGAGGGAGAGGCAGCTCCCTGCGAGGAGCCCGACGCAGGACTCGATCCCGGGACCCTGGGGTCCCGCCCTGGGCCCGAGGCAGCCGCTGCACCGCTGGGCCCCGGCATCTGTCTGTTCCACCCGGTGTCCCTTTACTGCAAACAGCGCCGTGGCCACTCCTTCCCCAGCACCGGGGGGACGGATCACCTGGGGTGACGGTCCCCCGTTCTGGACTGCTCCCTGGCTCCCCGAGCCCCCGTGTCCCCCGCCATCGGCGGCCACCAATGGGCGCTGCTCGGAGGCCCGGGAGGTGCAAACGGGACACGGCTGCTGCCCGCTCTCCGCCTCCCGCCCCCAGGGGCATCTGCGGCCTTTCTCGAAGGAAAAGCGCCGGCTGAGAGCGCGGGAAGAGCCCGGACGCAGGAGGACGTTGCCTCCGACTTGACGTCGCCGTCTTTCCGAGGGAGCAACGGGGTGTCAGGCGTCAGGCTCCCCGGCCACAGCGGCCCCGGCACAGCCCAGGCAGCCCCACAGGCCGGCCGGTGACCCAGCGACACGGCTGCCCGAGGGAGGGGCCCAGCGCTTCTGGCAGCACCCGCTCCCCCGAGAAGCCGTCCTCGTTCCTGGGTCACCTGGGTCATGGCGACCGCGGAATGTGCGGCCTGTCACCCGCCCAGGACAAGAGCCGGCGCCCTGGGAGCGGCGCTCCCGACGGTGTTCGAGGCCCGGGCGATGCGGCATCGCGGGGAGGCACCCTGAGTGCGGCCTCGGTGGCTCTGCCCGGGGCCCCCGACGCGGAGAAGTTTTAAAGCCACAAAAACAAACCTGGACTCCGAGTAACGGGTGCCTTGGAGGCTGTGGAAGTGGGATGAGCGGGACATAAGGCGGGGGCTGCGGTTCAGCCAGTGCCGGGGCCGGCGGCCGACTCGGGGGGCAGCCTGGACAGCAGCGCGGCATCACCTTCTGGGTCCAGGGGACGACCCCGCAGACCCGGACCTGACCGCCAGAGCCGCCAAGGGGCACCACGCGTGCACACGGCGTATGGGCAGTGGCACAGGAAGGAACGTGCGCCTTAGGGTGACGGCCTGACGTTTAATTTAGTAAAGAAAAACCAGGAACAAACCCTACGCCTAAAACGGATGCCGCGCTGTGTGTCGGTTATGCTTCAGTTTAAATAAAGTTGCTTCCGGGCCTCCGGGTGGCTCCCAGCTAAGCGTCGGCCTTCAGCTCAGGTCCTGGTCTCAGGTCCTGGGCCGAGCCCCGAGTCGGTCTCCTGCTCAGCGGGGCCACGTCTCCCCCCCCTGCTGGCGTTCTCTCACGCTCTCTCTCAAATAAACAAACTATTTTTAAAAAAATGTTGCTTACTTTCCTGTTTTTTTTTTTTTTTTTAAATATTTTATTTATTTACTCATGAGAGACACAGAGAGAGAGGGAGGCAGAGACCCAGGCAGAGGGAGGAGCAGCCTCCATGCAGGGAGCCTGACGTGGGACTCGATCCCGGGACCCTGGGGTCACGTCCTGGGCCCAAGGCAAACGCTCCACCACTGAGCCCCCAGGAGTCCCTTTTCCGTGTGTTTTAAGCATACTTCCCGTAGCCAAGATGTTGGACCAACTGACTGAAGCGTAAGGATAATGTGTATGAGGATAACGTACTTCACTAGCTGCAAACTCAAATTCCACGTTTTTAGTGTTAAGGAAAATGCCGTCGCAAGCAGGGTGCCCAGCTCCAGGGGCTCAGGGCCGGGCAGCCCTTCCTCCTTGCCGGGAGCAGCACAGTTTGGACTAATGGGCCTGGAGGGTGGGCCTGGAAGCCCTGGCATCGGCTTGTTCTATGACAGGTGCTCAGGTGAGTCACCGATCCCAAGTCCTTTCCCCCTTCCTAAGAAATGAAAGGTTTGGGGCCCCCAGGGGGGCTCAGCACTGAGCATCTGCCTTCAGCCCAGGGCGTGACCCCGGGGTCCCGGGATCGAGTCCCGCATCGGGCTCCCTGCAGGGACCTGCTTCTCCCTCTGCCTGTGTCTCTGCCTCTCTCTGGGTCTCCCAGGAATAAATTCATAAAATCTTCAAAAAAAAAGAAATTAAGAGTTCTGCCTCCCTCGACTCCAGTCTCTCCCCAACGAAGACTGTGCCTCCATTTGTCTGGTGCAAACCTCCCCTGATATACTTCCAGTTACAGGAAGGACGACGGGATTAGGATAATGAAATAAATAAAGCCTGTCCGTGGGACATGGAGCACTCTCCTCAAGCATCGTCACACCCACGAAGGCGGCGGCTCTGGTCTCAGGCACAGGTCAGCGCCCGGGCACCGACGGGGGGCGGCCTCACGCCTGGGCTGCCCCTGTCCTCCGTCCGACTCCACTGGGCAGACCCTGGACCGCAGAGCCAGTGACACCCGAGAGCTTCCAGCTTCCAGCAAGGGCTGAGCTCCAAGTCGCAGGCCCTGGCGTCGGGTCCAACTCAACTTTGGACTTGCAATCGCTTCACATGGTCTCCAAAGGCTGAGATCTGTTCCTGGAATAGAAACCTTCTCTGCTTTTCCTAAAATCCTCTTTTAAACCGTTTCAAGGTTGCTCAATGTTTTCCTAATATTTTAGGGAACTATGGAAAAACTTGCACGCCGTAGAGAAATAACACACGGAGGGGAGCGGGGTTGCCCGGGGTAACCTGTCCACCCACACACACACACAGACACACGCTATCAGGAATTCCTCCTCGGTGACGTGGTGCTGAGACACGTTCCCCACACCCGTCCCCGCTCCCATGACGGAGGCAGGTTGGGGCGAAGGGGCGGCTGAGGATGTGGGGTCGTGATGCGCGACCAGACGGCTACTCGTCTCGAGCTGCCCTTGTCACAGTCTGTTCAGGTGCGGGATCCGCGGATCAAATGTCCCTCTGTGGGCTTTGGAAAAACACCCACTGAGGGTTTAAAACGTGTGCGGGGCTTGATTTGAAGGACCACGGCTGGGCGCAGCAGGCCAAACGCTTGTGAGGACAGGGAGGGGCTAGAGCCGCCGCGCCTCTCCGCGCCCAGCCCTTCGGCCGGGCCCTGGATGCCCAGAGCCGCGCAGCCCAGGCATTTCTGCAACATCCTTGCGCTTTATAAACGGAGAATTTCTACAGGACTTAATAGGAAATGCGGAGCCACGACAGCCATCAGGAAGACTGAACAGAGTTCAAAAGACCCACATCTCAGGGCAGCGGGGTCGCTCAGTGGACTGGGTGTCGGCCTGTTGATTTCCGCTCAGGGCGCGACCTTGGGTCACGAGATGGATCCCCGACCCCGATCCTGATCCCCGATCCGATCCCCGGGCTGTCAGACTCCGTGCTCAGCAGGGAGTCCGCTTGGGATTCTCTCTCTGTCTCTCTCCCTCCCCTGCTTGAACGTGCTCTAGATAAATAAATACCATCTTTTTTCAAAGATGGTATTTATTTATTCATGAGACCCCGAGAGAGGCAGAGACCCAGGCAGAGGGAGAAGCAGGCTCCATGCAGGGAACCCGATGTGGGACTTGATCCCGGGACCCCGGGGTCACGCCCTGGGCCCAAGGCAGATGCTCCTCCGCAGAGCCCCCCGGGCGCCCCATAAATACAATCTTTTAAGAAATCCGCATTTCTTTTACCTCCTGCTCATCTCCGCCTTCAGAGCTCAAGGGCACAGATGCACATGCAAGCCGTGTCGTACGTGCTCTCCCTACGCACACATGCCCCCATGCTTTGGCTTCCTGAGCGCCTGCCTATGTGCTTGTTCCCTACGTCCCACGCTGGAGCACCGTGGGGGCTGGCGGGGAGGACGCGTGCGGCGCGGTGGCCTGCGGCTGGATGCGGGGGGTTGCAGAGGGCCGGGACGAGTGGGGGCCGGATCCGCACATGCCGCGTGCCGGGGAGACAGGACACAGGGGCCGCGCAGTGCAGTCAGGAAAGGGGCCTCCCCTGCGGCCACTGAGGTGGGGCTGGGGTTTCTACACTCGACCCTGACGCTTAAACGGGTCTGCAGTTAGGACGACAGGCGTGTTACTACAGGGAAAGGCAAAGGCGGCCTTTCCCCGGCGAGTGACAAGTCCCTGGAATTGCAGGCGTCCACCCTTCGTTCCCCGACTCAGTGACCGTCTTAAGGAGCTACTGTTCCTATTTTGGGACAAAAATGTTCTCAAGAGGTTGTGCGTGGAACCCACAGGCCGTGGCAGTGTGGAGTACGACACGTGTCCCTGAGGATGGCCCCTCCCCTTCCAGAAACACGGGGCGCGCGGGGGGCGGGGGGTGGCGTCTCCTTACCGTGAGCGACAAGGCCATGCACACAAACGTGAACTTCTTGATGTGGGCGGCGGTCACCGTGCTGCTCGCGCTCACCAGCTTATTGCTGGGGTTGTTCTGGGGGAAAGAGGAGGGTGGAGGTTACCCTTGGCTGACCCCGCGGCCGTGTGGAAAGCATCCTCAGTGCCCTGTGATGCGCCCGAAGGACAGACGTCGCCCGGCAGCTGGGCGGACGGCTGTCCCTCTGTCCGTCTCTGGCAGCTGCCGGGTCCCTGGACGTGACCGTGGGCCAGAGGAAGCTCCGGAGGCGCGCGGACATGAATGGGCCCCGCGGCCCTGGCCTCCCGCAGCGGCGACAAGCTGAGTGGCATCCTCGGCCCCGACCAGACTCCTCCACTCCTGTCCCAGACAAGACCTGCTCTTCCCGGCACACCTGGGGTTCTCAGATTTCTGCACTTTTGCTCCACCTGTTCTCGTTGGGGCTCCTGATTCTCAAAACCCCATCTTCAGGGCCCATCGCTGGCACGGCCCATCCGTTCCTCACGGGCCGGCTGACCGTACTCCCAAGCGCCCCGGGGGCCCGCCTCCCGCCATCCTGGGGGGCCCTGGGGCCCTGTGGGGGTGCACGTGCCCGCGGGGCACACGTGGAGGCTGTGAGGTGACCACTGGCTCTCTGAGACTAAGGACTGTGCGCCTCGCCCTCCCCTTTCACTCCACAAGTCAGCACAATCCTTCTTGACTGGAGAGGGTGCAATCTGTGTTACACTTATTTCTTAAGATTTTATTTATTTATTCCTGAGAGACACAGAGAGAGGCAGAGACCCAGGCAGAGGGAGAAGCAGGCTCCATGCAGGGAGCCCGACTTGGGACTCGATCCTGGGACCCCAGGGTCACGCCCTGGGCCCGAGGCAGGTGCTCTGCCGTTGAGCCCCCCGGGCGCCCTGTTAAACTCAATTTTAAGCAAATTGTGCAGACAGCGCCAACGTTCTCCTGCACATCCCGAGGCCCCGAGACCATCCCAGCACCTGCTGTGCTGCCCCTCACCCCATCTCACCAGGGCCTGGCCCCACCTTGAAAACCAGTGGACGAAGAGCCCCCTGCCCCCGGACAGATCCCACTGGGCCCGGAGGCGGCCCCCGAGCACCTGGCTGGCGTCCATCTGAGCGGAAGTCACCGGAGTGGAGCGACTGCAGGCTCCACTCGGAAACAGCTTTTGACGGCTCCTTCATTTTGGAGGCCGTGGCGACCTCGCAAATCCCTTCCCCAAGATGCCGCCAGCACAAACTCAGGCTGAGGCCGTGTTTCCTTAATTCTAGCCTCTAAAGCAGATCCGTTTCCTGAATAACAGATTTTGCTGCCACAGCCGACGTTCACAGGCGAGTGTGGGAAGAGGGGCAGGGGACAGTGACAGGAGGGGAAGAGGGGCAGGTGCCAGCCAAGTGCGAGTCCCCGTGTGGGCACCCCGAGGAGTCAGGCAACCTCCCAGCACTCCCGCCTGGCGGGTGGGGGGCCGCGGTGCTGTCGGGGGCTTCCACTGACAACGCAACGGTTTCTCCCGGCGTGGCTGGAATACGCTAGTACGGCCATGGGGCCGGCACCTCGTCCCCTTGTGTTTGCCCGATCTGCATAGGGTCACACCCTCGCGGGGACGGCGACCGAACATCGGAGACTCCGTGCCAACGACAGCGCTCCCAGTCGGCATTCAGCAGCGGCCACCAGAAGCTATGCAAGAAATGCTAACTCTCCTATTCTGGAACCACAATGAGACTAAGGACTGCAACTGTCAATGCAGCAAATTCTGCAAGTCCACACAGAGGTGTCTCAGATTTGGGTGAATAGACGGCATTCACGCGGACGGCTTGGAGGAGCTCCCTGGAATGCCTGGAAACAATGAGGGAGGCTCCAGAGGGTTCCGAGTCGCTCCAGTGGCTGTAGAGAGGTACGCTCCTTAAAGGGGTCTGTCACAGCACCTAACCTCTGTGACCCCGCGTAAACCCAAGTTTTTCTTGGATGCTCCAGGGAAACTGTAGAGTGTTCTACTGTTGTTTCGAGGGAGCCAGGAAAATTCTAGATTTGACTTTCCCAGCCAGGAGGTCCTAACACTTGGGTCCCTGCTGTGCTCAAGTTCTATTGTACAATATGGTTCTCCAAGAGCTAGAAGTTGAGCAAGAAAACTTATAATCATTTTGGTTTTCTAGGATTCACTTCTATACGTACATTCCTTAAAACCAAAATAGCGATTTCTGTCAGTAGATTGGATTAAACTCGCTCAAACAAGGACTGCAAGGAGACAAGTGTCCTGCAAGCCACTCATGCCTTCTCCAGTTTGCTCCCAAAGGCCGGAGCAGTTTTCAGAAGACGCTGTGCATCCCTGATGTGGCTGATGTTTGGGACGGGTGGTGGGTTCCTCTGTGTACTGGGGAAGTGCCACGGACTTCCAGTAGAGACCTCAGGGCATGCCGCAGCCCTGTCTCACGTTAGGCAGCAGGGTGGGAATCCTGAGTGAGCCGCCGTTCACAGGCCAGTGTGGGAAGATGGGAGGGTGAGAGTGACGGGAGGGGAAGGGGCAGGTGAGAGTGACGGGAGGGGAAGGGGCGGGCGACAGTGACAGGAGGGGAAGGGGCGGGCGACAGTGACAGGCGAGCCGCGTGGGGGCTGCAGGGTGTGGAGGGACGTCACAGATGGGGACGTGTGACGGGGTGTGTGTGCGCCCGGGTCCGCCGGGGCACAGTGAGGGGGTGGACCCATGGTGGCCGCTGTCTTCCCAGGCCTGAGCCTCAGCCCCACGTCACCGCCGTCAGAGGTGCCCGGGAGCGTCCTGGGTCGGGGCAGGTGGCCAGGACACCTTTCTGAGCCCCGCTGCACAGGCCCTGCCCTCCCCGGAGCCCACAAGCAGCTACGGGTGTGAAGAGCTGGAAGCTCAGGCTGAGGCGGGGCCTGCCTATGGGGCCTCCAGGCCATCCTGCGCCCCCACGGGTCTGGCAGCTGGTCCAGTGGCGGGGGGGGGGGGCAGGCCCTCTGTCACCTGCAGGGCCACCCTGCCCGAGCTGCCGGCTTCACCTGCCGATACCGTCTTATCTGATCCCCCACGAGAGCCCTGGGCCGCGAGGAGAGGCGGCCTCTGTGCTGGAGACCCCGGCAGATGAAGCAGCTCCGAGCCGCTGCTGTAGAAACTCAAGGCAAAAGAATCGCTATTTAAAGCACAAGTGGCAGCTTGTGTGCTTCTTTTCCTATTTTTTTCATTTCATTTTATTTTTTAAAGGATTTTCACTTACTTGAGAGAGAGGTGATGCGCGAGGGGAGGGGCAGAGCGACGGGGAGAAGCAGGGCCCCGCTGAGCTGAGCAGGGAGCCCGACGTGGGGCCCTGGGGTCATGATCTGAGCGGGAGGACGACACGTACGTGACCGAGCCTCCCGGGCACTCCCCCGTTTTTCATTTTTCATTTTCATGTCATTGTACAGGGGCTGCGGGTGGCACAGTCGGTTCAGCGTCTGACTCTTGGTTTCCGCTCAGGTCACGCTCTCAGGGTCCCAGGATCAAGCGCTGAGCAGGCTCCAGGATGAGCACAGAGTCAGCTTGAGTTTCTCTCCCTCCCCATGTCGCTGCTCGCTCTCTCTCTAAGTTATTAAATCTTTAAAAAAAACCTGTATACTATCTCTGGGGGAGGGTGTGTCGTCTATGAAGGTCTACAGGCTCAAGTAATTAGGCTTTAATGAAATCACCATTGATTCAGTGACCGGTAGGACAGTCCCCAGCGAGCCGCAGGCTACGGGTCTGAAGGGTTAGGTGCCTGCCGAGGCTCGGCCAGCAGCTACCAGAGGACAGAGCTTGCAGCTGGACCAGGTCTGCGGCATCCAGACCGAGCTGGACCACACAGCTTCAGGGTCCATGGGGTAGACCTATCCAGAAGCTTAGGAGCTCAAGAGCACAATCCCGTCTGTACCTTTGCATCTGCTGTGAGGGCAGCAAAGCATTCGTTTAATTAAGAAAACAAACCACAGGAACAATAACCAGGGTAATAACATTTGAGAGTATATCTTCCCTTTGCAAAAAAAAAAAAAAAGATTTCTCAATAGGAATAAACCCAAAAGTGAATTTGGTTCGGAGGGTGTTAGAGAATCGGCATCAAGGTAAGCTTAATCACATCCGTTATCTTTGGAGGAAAATATTGCACGGCTAGGTCGGATTCCGCATCCTGCGCAGGAAGCTCACAGGGAGGTGGAACCGGAAACCTCAGAGCGGAGACACTTGTGTGTCAGAAGCTGATTTTAAAGAGGGTGTTTGAGACGTGACAGCGTACGGGTTCTCACCTTGTCAAAAGCAGGGTAGACAGCACGGATCTCCGTCAACCAGCCGTACGGCATGTGGCCCACAGGGTACGTGGCCGTCAAAATTGCCACCGCCTGCAAGAGGAAGAGCCGGCAGTTAGCGTCGGCGTCCCCGGGAGCTGCTCCCGCCACGTGGCAGGGAGCGGCCTCCGGCGCGGCCACCACAGCAGATCGTGCCACCGGGTGATGGGCCCCGGCCAGCTGCAGGCCAGCCTGGGGACCGGGAGGGGTGGCCCTCCGCAGCCTCCCCGGCGGTTCCTCCAGCACAACCGTGCGAAGAAGATCCGTCGCGCAGCTTTGCCGGAGTCGATGAAACGGGCACAAACGGACACGTCGTAGCTGGTCAGCACACGTCTGTCCTGCACCCTGCCTGCTGTCCTCGAGGCCACTGCAGTCCTAGGAATGGCTCTATGAGAGCATTTACCTTGCTTTCTTAAAAGGGGAAGCTGGAGTTCCAGCACACAAGGGAGGAGGCTCACGTACTTTCTTCTGAGCAACTTACGCTGATGCGGTCGCCTAAAAGCTGCCGGGTGAGCAGAGCCACCCAAGACGTGATCCAAAACGCAAACCCCGGAAAGAGACTGGGGGGGGGGGTGAGCATCCTGCTGTGGGCACATGAGCGGCTTCCCAGCACGTGGTGACCGGCAGGAGGCTCAGGCTGCAGATTGCTCGCCGCGCTAAGGGCCACGTGCGAGCAGAGGCCCTAATGAGCAGCCACCAGCCTTCCCGAAGGATCAGCAGTTCCAGGGCAGCATCAGTTCTCCGGAGGGCAGCGGAGGGGGAAACAAATGAAGTCACTCTATTCGGAATGGAAGATGGAAAAACCGATCCAACTCTTTCTTTGGAGCAGCTGCCAGTTTCCAGATAAATCTCTTGAGTCGTGAGCGAGTAAATAATGGGGATCCTTGTCTAGGGGAGGGCAGGCTGGCAAAGGGGAAGGCGGGGCAGGAGCAGGGGCGCATGGCCGGGACAGAGAGAGGCACGGCGCCCTCGGCTGGGCCCTGTCACTTCGGCTGCGGCGGCGTCCTCGCTCTCTGCCTCTACGGCAAGGCGGCGTCACGCGGGCTCCATGGGGAGACAGGCCACGGGGCGGCCGCGTAAGCATCTGTACTCCCTCCCAGCCCGGCTCCCCACCAGCTTCGCATCCCGGACCCTGGGCCCCTGCCCGGGTTCCTCATCTGGTCGGGGGAAGAACGGAGGAGGCGTCTCCCTCCAGCCTCAGACAAGCGCACGGTCAAGGCCTCGTGGCTTCTTTCTCAGTGGGAACAGGTCACATGGCTTGACGCCGCGGAGGAACCGGAGGCCTCCCCACCCCCACTCTTCACCAGAAACCGCCCTACCTCCGTGGCTGCGGAGCTGCCACCAAGATCCCGGGAAACGAAGAGGTTGACGATAGGCCTACTGATTCTCTGTGTAGCCAAGATGAGAGCCAAAGGCCACCAGAAGCTCAGCATCTTCCGTATGGTCGCATCTCCCTGCGTCAAGACATGCACATAAAACTCAGTAAACTCTAGAAGCAGAGCAGAAAAAAACAATTCAGAGCCAAAAAGCCTTTTCCTTTTGAGGTCAATAAGGAGCCAGTTCGTTGCACTTAAAAATAATATAAGGAAAAGCCTCTGCAGCAGAGCCAACCTGACCTTAAAAATGAGACGTACAGTCTTGTTAGAAGGCAACTCGGGCAGCTGGCAAGCTACTGGGGAACCAAAACAGGTGAGGCCTGGTGGGGCCAGACCTCTGTTCTCCGGACACGGCGGCTCCCCCCAGGCAGAGCCCAACTCCACGACCTGGGAGACCGGCTGCAAATGGGTGTTTAAGTCTCCAACCGACTGGCTGGAAGCCGGGTTAGGAAGAGGAACCTCTCACAAGCAAAATGTTATTATAATTTATTTTTATCACCGCTCAGGTCATAGACACCTAATGATCCGGGCACCGTACAGATCCACGAGCAAGGGCCTTGTCCTCAGGGCTGGAGCAGAAGTCACGTGAATGCTCAGAAGCACGCAAAGAAAAGCAGGGTCAAGGGAAGTGATTAATTAAGAATCCTACAAAGCAAAGAGCTGTGCAATCGTTAACGCCTGGCTTGTAGGATTTCACTCTGGTTTCGGTTCCTCGGGGGCGGAGTCACACGGTGGCATCACGCCAGCCACCTCTGAGCCCCCAGAGACGGACAGTTGCCCTCAAGACCGATCTGACGTGGTTGCCGTAGTGACAGAGACAACCGGACAGACCTCGGATGGGGGTCAGCGGTCTGACCTGCCGAGGGCAACGTGCGGTCCGAGGCGGGATGGGGTGCCGTGCTGACCCCCCGGGCTTCGTGGAGCTGTGCCCATCGGCCTCACAGCTGCGAGGAGCCGGAGCCCAGGGATGCCGGGTGCCAAGGGCAGAGACAAGCAGCACATACAGGAGGCAGACACCGTTTGCACTCATGGTGAGAACGTGCCCGCGCCGCTCAGGCCGATCGCACCCGGCTGGACGCTGACTCCCCTTGGGAGGCTCGGGCCAAGCTCTGCCTCCTTCAGGGCCTCTCCGTCTCCCCACTGTCTGCCCCCCCGAGCTCCACGGGCTCCCGTACTCCCCTGGCACATGCACGTCTGACCACTGCTCCTGTGTTGGTCGTCTACCAGGTGGGCTGTAACAAGCTGCCTGAGGGTACAGACCGTATTTTAAATTCCTCTGTGCTCCCTACGGGGCTCCCGTGCTCTGCTTCCCCCAGAAGGTGCCCGAAGGAGCGACTGCGTCTGGCCGGTAGGGAAAGAGTGACCCAAAGTGGGTTTAAAGGTACCGTGGGCTGCAAAATTCTTGATTTATATGTGGGATGACTCACTTTTGACCACAGACGCTAAGAACCAAAAGTGCCGTATCTACTCTTCAGCCTGACCTGACCCACTGCGCCTCCGTCCCCGACAGGGAAGGAAGGAGGCTGCATGGGAACCCGAGGCCTCCTCCATCTCCTGAGGCCATTAACTCTCCACCTGCCTCTGCCTCCAGACACGACCCAGCGCTGGACATTGGGTTGGGGACATGCGCGTAGGCCGGGGCGAGTTCCAAGGACGTACCCCCAGCTCCGGGCCGCTCCTGTCGGGGATGATGTCATGGATGTTCTTGTAGTAGCCCAGGCACAGGGTGGTACAGCGCACGAGGGCACCCATGTACAGGGAGAGGATCGGGATGAGCAGCGGTTCTCTGCATTCCAGGTGACTGTGCAGTAAGATGGCTACAAACACGACCTGGAAGGTGAAAAAGCAGGAACGAGTCAGCGGGGAGAAGTGCAAGCAGGCAACGGGCGTGCCCCCGACGGGACAGGGACGCCCAGGAGAAGACAGCCGGGCCGGGCTGGACGCTGCCCACACAGAGCTCGGGCCCGGGCATCCTCTCTGCAGGGGAAGAGTGCACCGTCACTGTGCCACGGGCTCCTCTAGGGATCCTTTAAGGCAACAGGTCACGGTCATAGCAAAAAAGTATCTGGGACTTTGGTCCCCCAGATTCCCAAAAGATGTCAGAGGTTTGCCCTCCTGAGCCCAGGGCCTGGCATGCACGAGTAACCCACACCGGAGGCCCTTGGGCCAAAGGAAAACATAACAGTGATCGGTGACGGATACAGGAAAACAGTCACGTCTGTAAGACGGAATTCACGGAAAAATGCCACAAAAGGCACCAATGGTGATAATTACAAAACTAAATTGAAATTTAAAATACGAACTTACAAAAGTGCAACAGGTCAGAAAAACACTGAGGAGGGATCGAAATAATAATGTTGATCTCCACTGGCTGTACAGTCTCCAAAGCAAACCTAACAATGTGTTTAACTTTCCCGTCTGCAAAAGTCAGAGCAGCAGCCCAGCCTCCGTGCAGAGGCGTCCGGGGAACCCACAGTCAGGAGGCCGCTGAGCAGACGAGGTGTGGAAGGTGAGGAACGGGAGGGGGACGCTATTCCTGAGCTACGGTGACTCTTCTCTTCTTCCAAGGTCTCCATGGAGCAGCAAACTCCACGCCTAACGTGGGGCTTGGCCTCGGGCCTGAGATGCAGACTCGCCGGGGAGCCCGGGAGCACGGCTGCCCGAGGCCACCCACCTGGGCCGCGCTGGGCGTGTGCGGCAGGGGCCTGGCCCAGGGGGGCTTAGCCCATCACCGCGGGACCCGACACCAGGAGACACGAAGTTGGAGACGAAGGTGGACCCAGGCCAATGACCCACGGGGGGGGCCTGTGGCGGGCGCGGACCCGGAAGAGCCAGTGGTGGAGACGCCCGTGACCGCGGCGGGAGGACCGGATACTGGTGGTGGCCCATCTGCGGCCCATCATCCGCACACCCAGCACACGAGGCCCATCAGCACCGGGCCTTGGGGCGCGGGCGACAGGGGCACCATCTGGCCACGTGGACGCGCCCAGGCTGCACGCAGTCCCCATGAGGCCAGAGGACACAGGCCAGAGGATGCCCCGAGGATGCCCTGACGTGGAGGAGGCCAGGCGAGAGCTGCCGGCCCGGGCACCCCCGTTCCCCGAGCCCCCCACCTCCCCCTCCTTGCCTGCGTCCCCCCTTCTCCTCTGGGCCACATCCCCCTCCGAGGTCCTGCTCGGCAGGCCTGCACCCCCCAGCCTTCCTGGACAAGGCGGGGGCTTGGTCCTCAGGACTCCGCGTTCCTCCCAGGATGGCTCAGTGTCTTCACACGTTCGTCTTGGTTTCCTCCGGGGCCCCCGGGGTGCCAGATGCCCCCTCGGTGTGGGCGAGCAGAGCAGCTCCCGTGGCACCTGAGGCGCTAGAGAGACTGCGGCATGGAGCTCCCCCCTTTGGTTCCCTCACGGGAGCGAGCAGTGACACGGTGACCCGATGTCCAGGGAGTGGAGGAAACTGTCCGGGGGATTATGGGGCACAAAGGTTATTGGCGAGAACTGTTAGTGTGAACCTGGGGGGGGGGGGTCGACCTGGAGTCCGTGAAACATAGAAGCAGAGAGAGATGGGGACAGCGAGGAGTGGGAAGCCCGGGGAGGAGAACCGTAGCCGCCAGGCACAGGGAGCGGGCAGCTTCCTGCGCTCACTGTCGAAGCGGCAGATCCTGGAGCGCGTCTACACGTCCGGAGAAAGGACTCGGGGGGACCACGGCTCCCGAGGAGGCACGGAACCCACGCACGGGCGCAAGAGGTAGTCCAGCACCCTGGGGAAGGGACGGGGAGAAACGGCGGTGACACAGATACGAGGGCAGGCTGGGGGTTTGGCCGCCAGGACTTGAAGAATCCAGCTGCTTCGACTTCCCCACAGAGGTGGGAAGGGAGCCCGTGACCGGGCAGAGCGAGGAGGGTAGAGACCCACTGACTCAGCGCCTGGAGTCCGCTGGGCGGGTGACGGGCACGCGTGCCACCCGCGGGGGAGAACAGTGCAGCACGGGGGCTCAGGGGCGGGATCCCGCCAGAGGGCTGGGGGCACAGGGCAGGGGCAAGGGGATGCACGGCGTGCAGCAGGACTGCTGGCCCAGGATCACGCATCCCATCCTGGGGCCCTCGTAGGGCAGGAGGTCCCGGGAAGGCCCAACAGCGCCGGGAGAATTCTCACGCTGCCACTGAGCAAATGCTGACCAGCTGATTGCGAAATAAACCAGAAACAGCAATATTTTTCGTAAGCTCTTTGGCACCAGGTTGGGACATAGCGCTGCTGGCAGTGGTGGTGGCACAGAAAGCGCAGTGCGGGGGACCGGGCCAGGACAGGCTTCTCGTACTGCGGCCAGAGATCAATTAGCTTAGTAAAACTTTTTTTTAAAGATTTTATATATTTACTTATGGGGGCGGTGTTGGAGAGCAAGCGCAAGCACAGCTGGAGCAGGGCCGGGGGCAGAGGGGGACGGAGAAGCTGCCTCTGCCCGTGGAGCCCAAGGTGGGGCTCGATCCCAGGACCCTGAGATCACGACCTGGGCAGAAACCAAGACTCGGACACTGAACCGACTGAGCCACCCAGGCGTCCCAGCCTAGTAAAACTTCAAAAAATGGGAGTTGTCACTGAAATTCAAGGCACTGAAAACCATCTTCAGGGCAGCCCGGGTGGCTCAGCGGTTTAGCGCCGCCTTCGGCCCAGGCCCTGATCCTGGAGTCCCGGGATCGAGTCCCACATCGGGCTCCCTGCATGGAGCCTGCTTCTCCCTGTGCCTGGGTCTGTCTCTCTGTCTCTCATAAGTAAATAAATAAATCTTAAAAAAAAAAAAAAAAAAAAAAGAAAACCATCTCCATTCTACTGGGGGCGGTGTGCCGGCCGCCTCCCTCTGCCGCGCGGGGTTTTCAGGACTCGGCCCGAGACCTACTTACTCCCGGATTCGCCAATTAACAAATGCGTCAGGTAACGGGAAAAGCTGGGAGGGGCGGGGGGCAGGAGTAACAGAAGACTTAGGAACAAAAATTGCATTTATTCCCCCAAACTTTCCAACTACAAGGCTTAAAATAGCTCCTTCACCAGGAATAGCCGAGGCCAGACGGCTCCGGGTCTGGCTCCCACCCCTCCCACCAGCAGGTGCGATCACCGTGCTCGGCAGGCGCCGGCTGGGACCAGCTCTGGGAAGGACGAGGGCCGTGGGCGTCCCGGCAAAGCATTTTTCACGGATATGGTTTCCTCTTCTACCCTTAGATGCTCGCCGCATTTATCTTAGGCAAAGCGGAGTTTTTCTGTGTGTTTGCCCTTAAGAAAACCTCTATAAATGCGCACTGAGTCGCTGATGCCGATGCTGCAACCGAGAGGCGTCTCCTTAATGTCACATTAAGGGACTTGAGTGAATAAGGCAGTTAGTTCATCTCTCGGAGGACGAATGAAAGTAAGATCGGGATAAAAATCTCTAGTGACTCACAAATAAAATTCCCAGGGCTGTATCATCAGCTGGCGCTCAGGCCCGCGCATGCCCGCAGACACGGCCACGCAGGGTTCACGGGAATTAACCTGAAGTACTTCGAATGGTGACCCGTGGAGTGACTGCAATTTCTTTGGAAATGTACTTGCTGGCCTTTAGGGAGGTGCTGACGGCCCGACAGCGGGTGATCTCAGAAAGGCGGCTAAAGGATGAGCACGTGCAATTGGGGGAAACCCGCAGAGGCGCATGGAAATGCCCCTAAGATGGAACAGAGAAGTGGAAAAGGTGCTTAAACATCAGCCCGCCACTCCCTCCCCCTCGGCGAGGACACTGCTCTCCGGAACCCCTGATTGTGGGAGCTACGGCTGGTTTATGGGTTGCAGGGATTAAATCTGATTTTCCGCTGAAAGTTTTCACGCATCGTCCTCGGTGGCAGGAGGAAGGAAGGAGAAGGAAGATGCGTGGAAAGCCAGGGCTGGTGCCAGACCCTGGGGACCTGGGCTCGGAAGAAAGTGTGATGCAGGCCTGCTTCCCGGGCAGCGTCCAGCTTCCCGGCTCTCTTAAAACACGGGTTAATGACGGGTTAAACGGCAGCCCCGTGTGGCATCTACACGAGAAACAACACGTAAGGATAATTCCTAAGAGCCCTCCCTCCCTAGAGCCGTGGGGCAGACCGTGCATTGTTGGGCAGCACAGAGGCCCAAGTGTACACCCGGCCAGGTGCCCCGCGACCCCATGACCACCAAGCCCGCACCAGCCGGGACCCGGCTGTCATCCCATAGGCGAGCCTGTAAGAGGAAAAGTCAAAACCTCCGAGGCTGCATCTGAATTCTTACCACCTCCTCCTCGCAGGCTTGGACCCAGGTCCACTGCAAGAAGTCTCATTTTCTCACTTGTGTAACGAACCTTTCCTGACGCCCGCGTCGGGCACAGGGCGCGCGTGTCAGGGAGGCAGGGGTGGGCTGAGGCCCGAGGAGCTCCGACCGGCGCACGGCCCACACTCACCTGAGCTATGACATCGGAGATCGAGGCACATCCCACCAGGAAGCTGTATTTGTGTTTTAGGAGAATGCCAGCATGGGTCCATGCCTTCCGGAAAGAAAAGAGTTTGGCGTGAGATGCCATGGACACTGGAGGGCTTCGGTCGTTGTGATTTACTGGGCGTTCCTGAGAGAGACCTTCTACCCCCCGGGACCTTCCGCGGGGTCACGGACTCTGACTTGGGCCGGTGGGTAGGTCCTTGCTAGAACCTTAAGTGGACTCAGTGACTGCAGGTATTTATTTAGTACCAACGGTATGCAGAGCGGCGTGTGCGTCAGCCTTCCCGCTGGAACGCGAGGCGCAGACCAGGGATGGAGGGAGCACGCCCGCCCCGGGGGCCTGGGACTGGCAAGGGCTCTGAGCTACCACCGGCATTACGGGTTCTCATCAACGGTCTCCTTCTCTCCAAGTTGGGGCAGGATCTGAGCTGAGGGAAGGCCCGGGAAGGTGCTCCAAGGGGAGCAGACGGCGCCCCTGGGGGTGTCGCGGCCAGCCAGGGTCCGTGGGAGGACCGTGCTGGAGGCCGCCGCGCCCGACACCACGGGGACGTCTCTGTCCAGACCTCCTACGGCAGCCACACGGCTACCCCGTCCCGCAGCCCACAGGCCGCGAGCTGCCAGGCGGGGAAAGAAAGGCAAACTGCCGATAACATTTGCAAACAGTGGCTCGTGGGCTGCGTCTGTTGACCGAAGCCATCGGGGTGATAAGCCTTGTGGTTTTCAAATATCCTCTCTCCCTCCCGATGTCTCAGGGCCGCGGCAGGTGTAGGCGGCAGGTGCCTGTGCCTGGGGAGGCGACCTGGCTCCTCAGAGAGGTTCATTATTTTGTTTTTTTATTAACACTCTCTTACTGCTGGGTCTTCGGGGCGGCCGGTAAATGAATCAGGAAGGTGAAGGTGTGGATCACACTGAGTGTTACACCGAGTTACACGGCAAACTAATAGGGCAGAAGGGAACTAGGGCACGTGGGGCTTACGGTCCACCCTCAGTCCCTGAATTCACTGGGTCACCACAATCTTCCGTGTTTGCGGAGTCCCCATGGACGGGGGCGGGCGTTACAGCAAGGTCAGGACTCTGTCTAGGAAGTTGGGCTTTTACTCTTTGAGGACGTGAGAGAGGTCGCCTCATTCAGCTTCCTGGTTCAAAGCCCTGTGCTGCCCCGTAGGCGGGCGTGGGCCCCCTGGGGAACCCGGTTCTAAGAAACCCAGCCCCTTTGCCTTTTTTCTTTCCTATTTTAGAGTATGTGTCAGCTACTAGTGTAAATACAGAGTAAATTTTTTACTTGGTGGTAAGTAAGGAAACCCGGGCACCAGTGCTCCAATGGCCAAGAGCACCGTGACCCGACGTGACCCCAACTGAGCATCTGAGCCTTTGGGTCAAAACTGAGAGTTTACGAGCCCCATGCAGACTGGTGGAAAGAGTCCAATCCAGGGAGGCCACGTCCCTATGCTACCTACAGGCAGTGTTGCCCCCACTAAGGCCAAGGGTCTCCTTCCTCCAGGGATGCACGTCGGCGGTCTCACCTGGGTGTAGACGCCCGCTTACCTCACATGTCCACAGTACGTAAGATTCGAGGGTGCGTGTGCGTGAAAAACCATGCAGATTAACTTATTTTTAAGTCTCTTTCCTCAGGTAATTTGAAATGGAGCCAAAGAAGGCAGTTACTTCCCAGCGTTGCACATTACTGGAAATCCATGTATACAGAGTTTGCTAAGCCTCCTTATGACTATGACCCAGAGGAACAGGAAACAGCTTTCTCTGAGAACTCTCTAGTATCATGACAAAGCATCTAAGCTCTGGACGCGAGCCGCCCTTAGTAATGCACTAAAGCTGGTTATTAACGTAATGAAATCCTACCAATATTTTCAAGAGATTCTTATTCTAAAAAGCTTTGGGTGCTTAAGCCACACAAACGGTGAGTTTATCGGAAAGCTGTCCTGATCCCTTGATCCTGAACGTAGCAGAAAACAACTTCATATGTAAGGAAAATTTTCAAATAGGCTCTCTTGCTTCCCACCAGAACTTGTGGGACCACGGAGGATTGTCCTGACGCCGCTGGCAGCTGGGCTCCTCCGCGCGCTGGTGCGGGAAGGGACGTGGCACAGCTGCCGCGGGGCTCAGTCTGAGGGTCCCTCCGACACTAAACATAGAATTACTCTGTAATCCAGCAATTCTCCTTCCGGCTATCCACCCAAAGGATTAGAACAGGAGACTCAAGGCGGGATTTGTATGCTCGTGTCGGTAACAGGCGTCATCAGAAAGGCCAAAAGGCGGGTCACCCGGTGTCCACTGCGGTCTATACAGACGGGGGACTACGGCGCGGCCTCAAGACATCCTGGCTTTGGCCGCAGCACGAGGAACCCTGAAGATACTACGGGAAGCTAATGGGCCAGCCACAAAAAGACAGACGCTGTCCCGTCCCGCTTACGGGAGATCCTGGAATGGTCGGATTCGCAGACTCGGACCGTAGGGCAGTGGTGCTGGGGTGAGGGGACAGGGAAGTAGTGTCAGTGTCACGAGACTCCCGGCGAGGCAAGACCCTCCACGCCGCTGCACTGTACGTGCACAGATGCTCACGTGGCCAATCTTATGTCCTACACACCACAATTTTTTCAAGTGCCCCGATTACTCACCATTGCATCCATAAAAGGGAAGGCAGCAAGATACAGGAAGGCCCTTCTCGTTTTGCTCCCCACCGACTCATCCACATGGTGCAGTTTATTGATAATGTAGTAGCCTAAGTCACTATAAGCTGCAAAGGGCCCAAAAACATAACATGGCGATATTTAGAAGAGGTTACCTTTTAAGGTTTTCATCTCAAAAGTACAAAAACAATGTTAAACATAGTTTTTTTTTTTTTTTTTTTTGTAGAAAATTAGAAAATGTCATTGAGCAAATAGGAAAAAAAAAATCATCTACAATCTCACCCCTCTATCCAGAGGGGATCATGGTTAATGGCCTGGGTTTAACTGTCCAGTTCTCTCGTGGGCATGTGGGGTACGCACGTGTTTTAACATAAAAATGGGGTCACACTGTGTATATACATGCTTTCGTCAACCATGAACAGCTTTCCATGATTTCCAAGGACATCTTTCACGTTTTAATGGTTGCGATGAATTCCTTTTTGGAGGTTTACTTAACATCGACATAATCTCCTATTACTATGCATTGTGGATGCGTCCATTATTTTGAGATCATGAAAGGATGCTTGAGGGATCATTTGGAAGCTCAATGTTTACACGGAGCTTTACTAATTGACTAAGAAAATTCCCAGAGGTTAATATGCTTTTTCTTTTATTTTTTTAAGGGGGGGGGGGCAGAGGCAGAGGGAGAGGGAGGAGAACCCTAAGCAGACTCCCCGCTGAGCTCAGAGCCTGACTCGGGTGGGATCTCACAACCCTGAGGTCACGATCTGAGCCACAATCAAGAGTCAGATGCTTAAGCGACTACAACACCCCAGCGCCCCGTTAATATGGCTTTTCAGGAAAGAATGTAAAGCTAGCTTTTGGCGGCTTGCTATTTTTTGTTTCACCTTTAGGGAGGAGCGTGTGGGCACCGAGCTGAAACAGGCTGAATGAATCTGAAGCCACCGAATAGCTAGAAAGGGAGAGAGAAAGGTGTTTGTGGTGTATTAGCCGGGCATCCTGACAGGTGCCCTTAGCAAAGACGAAACACACTATTAAGATATCTTTACTTCATTGACAGATGTTTAGACGACATCAGAAAATAGTGACTTTCATGCTTCTCAGTGTTTTACACAGTGCTTTAATAGCAGTGCACCTGCTGTGTTCATTTTTTCATAAATATGGACACTAATGGGTGGACAACTACAGAAGCTGCTTTGAATTCATAAAGGAGATAGGATGCAGTGAGTCCCATTTTATGTGAATCATAGGATCCCTCCTTCCACTTCAAAGTTTGGGAAATGGTTTATAACCGTATGAACTGATAAGAAGAAGAAACTGATGGTAAAGAAGTAAGCCTCTACTCTTTTGGGGGATTAGTCTTGCACCACAGGAAGTTTGAATGAAGTCAGGTCTTTGGGATGATATCAAGGATATTCAGATGCACATATGGGGATCCCAGAAGGGGAAGAGGTACAAGTGGGTGATTCCAAGGGGCAGGGGGCTGGCATGGGTGAGACAGCCCGAGAGTGAGGTGGGACGGGGTGGGGGGGCCCTCCAGGAGGGGCAGAGGTGAAAACCTAAGGAGAGCCACCAGGTGGGGGAACATGTCAGGTGTGGAGCAGGCTGGGGCCAGTAGAGCCACCGAGGCAGCAAGAAGATAACCGGGAGGGATGGTGTCACAGGGCAGAAAGAGCAAAGACCCGGGAAGGGGGGACAAGGAGGGAAGGGGAGCTCTGTGAGGTCCCCGCTGGGACCCGGAGGCACACAGGTTAGAGGAGAGGGGCGGAGAGAAGGCTGGGTCTGACCCTGGGCGGCTCAGTGGAGGGCAGGGGGGAGCCTTCCCCGGGGTGGGACGCGCACGCAGAGCGGGGTGTGCAGACATGCGGAAACACCAGGCCAGGACGGTCCAACCACAGGGACGGCTTCCCCGGGGCGCTGGACCTCGGGGGCTTGGGCTCAGAGTGCGTCGCTGCCACCGTTTATGTGCACGTTCGTTCCCTTGAGCCGGGAACCAGCCACTGGGCTGGGACCTGCCAGGAGCAGCCCGGCCCGGCCCCAAGCCCGGCCCCACCCTGGTGGACGGAGGCAGCTGGCAGGCTGAGGCAGCCGAGCCGGGTGAGCCGGGGCAGGAGCTGGGCAGCCAGGAATAGATCCCGGGCTGAAATTGCAGGGTAAAGAGCCCACACACAGGGCCACAGGGGGAGCCTGATGGGACTCCGACCCCGGGGAAGGCCGGACCCAGAGGGCCTCGTTCCCTCGGAGTTCAGAGGTCAAGCCCGTCCCAGGGGCTGCAGACTGTGACCTTCCTAGTGACAGGTCACTGCAGACGTAGCTAGGTAAGATGCGGGCATTCGGAATGGCGTGGGCCCCCCAATATGACTGCGGTCCTGAGAAAGGGAGATTTGGACACAGAAGTGCACGCACACAGGCAGGAGGCCACGGGGACGTGAAGGCAGAGATGGGCTGATGCCTCGGCCCCCAGGACGGCTCCAGGTCGCCAGCAAACTACAGAGGCCTGGAGGGAGGCCCGATGGACTTGACTGTCCAGCCTCTAGAGGGGGAGCCAATGCGGTTGCGCGGTCCTAGCCCTCCCGTCCCCGTGCATGGTTGGGACAATGCACGGTCGCACGGTGGCTTCTGAGGGAGGGAGACTTGGACCTGGGAGTCTGAGCAGCTGAGAGCAGGGCCTGTGGTCGCCTGTGTGGCCCGGGGGCGGGGGCAGAGATGGGTGTCAGCTCCTCTCCTGCAGATGGAACTACAGGCACCTACTCTCCAGAGTGTCAGGGTAATGAAGGGTGGTCTGAAGGCAGGCTGGGGGGGGGGTGGGCTCAGCCGGCCAGGCATCTGGGCCCCCCACCCCCACCCCTTTGCTTTCTTCAGCCCCGGCTGCTTCTGGCCTCTCCTGCCTCCAGGCTCCAGGGGACTTTGGGACTGACTGGCCCAGGGCTGCCTTGGCTTCTTTTGGCCTCTTATTCTCTCTCGGCCACTTCCTCCTCCCCCTGCTCCTCCCCTACGCAGAGAGGAGTGTGACCATGACCACGAAGGTTGTTGTTCCTGCCCTGTGAGCTGGGAACGTAAAATCCCAGCAGCTGTTTCTCGCCCAATGCCCCCTCCCCGCCGCCCGTGCCCTTGAGCTGCTCCTGGCCCGCGCTGTTGGCTGGGGTGATCTGTTGGGAGCGCTTTGCATGGAGTCCACAGTTAGCAGGCTAGCTGCCCTAACATTCAGTGACCATCGGCTCCTATCAACTGCCCTACCTCGACCCTTATTTTCCTTCTGAAGAGCAGAGCATTAAAAAAAATTAAGAGAGGCTTTTGAACAGATGTAAACAGATCTCATGCCGAGGTGGCGACGGGAGGACACAGACCTGACCTTTTAGGGGCAGACAGCTTTTGACTCCCCCCCCCCCCAAACAAGAAACCAGAAGGGCCACTCAAGTCCCTAGCTCTCCTGCCCCGGGCCCATCGGGGCGACAGACTCTTTCCAGAATCAGTGGTTCTCAGACTTGTTCAACCAGTGGCTCCTAGGGCTTGTTGCAAAATGCCACGAAATATCATTAATCAAGACAAGTCTACACACCTATTTTCTCACGGGAATTGAGGAGACAGCCCTCCTCCCACCCTGGTAACAGGATACTGCGGGTATTTCCAAGAGGCAATTCGAGAAGCCCTATTCTCATTCAAATCCCCAAGTTCCCATACCTAAACGTAAATGTCTCACAAGTACAACTGATTATGCCACTAGGTTCTGTTCCCTGGGCTTTCCAGAGGCAGGTAACCTGACCCCTGTGCTTCTAATGAATCATTTCAAAGTGTGTGTGCTTGTATGGCCGATACTTAAATCGCTTCCACACGTATGGCTGAATGGCTTCTATGCACCAGGCGCGGTGCCAGCTAACCCAGCCGTGATGGGGCCGGTTACGGGGCTGGGGCAGGGACACAGGACACACCCCTGCGCAGCCTGCACCGTGCAACATTTATCTGGAAGACCCAGGGGTGGGGAGTACGACGCTGCCCCGGCCTTGGAGAGACGGCATAAACCCCTGCAATAAGAAAGTACCGTAAATGTGAGATTTTAACACAAGAACATAAGCTTGATCTCACTGCTGTCAAGTCCTGGTGGATGGGATTTGGAATAATTTGCTGTATGATCATCTTGCGTCTCTCTGGAGAATATGCCTATTCATATGTGCATTCCCAGGACCTAGCCCACTGCTGGCCACACAGTAGGTGTTCAACACATACTGATTGGATGGATGCATGAAGCCATCATCCCCCAAAGAGGGGACCAGGGTAGATGGATTACAAGATGTCCCTGCTTCTTCTCTCCTCCTAACATCCCTTCTCTGCAGGATGACTTTGTAGTTCCTCTGGGGAAAAGCTGGAGTCTATTTCCCTGCCCCCTTGAACCTGTGCAATAGCAGTGATGGTGGCCACTTCCAATTCTCGGCCTCAGAAGGCCTTGTGGGCCTCTATCTTCTCACTTGGGGTATCGGCAGAGCTGTGTGCTCCACACAAGCTCAGGCTGGCGGAGGAGAGCCCCGCCGTCCCAGCACAGGCCATCTGGACCAGCCCACCGCTGGCTGATGGCCACCCTGTGAGCCCACCACGAGCCGCCTCCTGGCTCTCAGCTGACCACAGAGGTGTGAGCACACTGAGACCAAAGGGCCACTCGCTGGCCCGTCTGATGAGCAAGAATAAACGCTGTGCTTTGGGTCACTGAGTCTTGGGGTGGTTTGTTACGTGGCGACCCATTTTGAGACTATGCTGAAACTTCCTAGCACCCCTGACCATATCAAAATGTACTGAGAAGGGAAGACGGGCAGACGGATGCATTCTAGCAGCTGCTTCAGCTCCTCCCCATAGGAGCAGCGGAGCTGGCTCGCCTGAGCTGCACTGTCTGCCCAAGCGGCTTTGGACACGGGAGAGGCCTTGCAGCTCACTGTCGAGAATGAGCTGTGCAGAGAAATGCAACAGCCACAGCAGTGGCTTCTCCACCTGCGTGAGTTAGGTGGTCGGGCAATGCTGGCTTCATGCGGTGCGATGACTGTGGACTCAACCAAATACACGGTCAGCAAGGTTTCCTCTTTTATAGATTAATTAACGGGGGGAGTTGGAGAACACCTACATCCTGACCACTGGCCTAAATTAAGGTCTAGTTGGTGGCAAACCCTGTGCCCTGCAATTTAAAAAAAGTGGTGTCTCACAGATGAGCCCATGATAACAGTGGTGGCCACAATTTGGCTAAAATGAGACAATTACTGGCGGCTGCCCAACAAAGAGCAAGAACCCAAAGCTAGAAATACTCCCAAGGTTCCTGCAACTTGGGCGTCTAGAGCGAGGCTCTGGTGGATGCAGAATAGACACGAACTTCTGGGTCGGTGGATCTCCTAGACCTCCAAGTCTGTGAGTCCAACAGAACTGCCAGCGTCAACTCCAGACAACTGCTAAGTCTATCTGGGCTACAGAACCATCTTGATTCCAATTGAAGATTTTATCATTCTCTTTTAAAATGGGAAACTTTAGGGGATGCCTGGGTGGCTCAGCGGTTTGGTGCCTGCCTTTGGCCCAGGGCGTGATCCTGGGGTCCCGGGATTGAGTCCCACATCGGGTTCCCAGCATGGAGCCTGCTTCTCCCTCTGCCTGTGTCTCTGCCTTTTTCTCTCTCTGTGTCTCTCATGAATAAATAAATAAAATCTTAAAAAAAAGGGAAATTTTAGATTTAACTTGAAAAATGATAATTTTTATCTCAGTGGCCACGGGTTCCTCACACCAGTTTCAATGACCCAGGATACTCAGCTCTTCTCTTCCGTGATTACTGATGGCTCGTAATTAACTCTTAGTCCCAAAGTCTTATTCAACGATGACGAAAACACAGAATGTTTTCGTTAGGCGGGCTGAAAACCTGGCCCGTGAGCGGCATCCTCTCATGGCCTCACGGTGTTCTCAGCACCAAAGTCGGTGTCACATTCAAAGGGAAAACCAAAACGGTCTCACCCCGTTTACGTTTGGGAGGAGCAGGGCTGAAGCTCCAGAGGAAGTCCTTTTCCACAGTCCTGGAGAAACTACGCTAGTCACCGCAGGTGTGATACAGCTTCCTTATTTTTCCATGGAAATCATGTTTTGCCCCAGGGTTTAGTCTGGTCTTTGAATAAAACAGACTAGTGAGCCCCTGAAATAAGTTAATTTGATTACATAAAGCCATCTGTCATTTGATTCAGTGGATAAGCACTAACCCTAATCACCACCAGGCTATCTTGGTTTTTAAGACGGAGCGTGTGCAGGAATGCGCGTCTAGTAGGGTGCCCGGGCCACCCTGTCGACCTTCCTGAGATCACATCCTCTCTGCCACAGGCTTGGGAGTCAAAGAATTAAAACTAGGGCTTCCCGGGGAAAACACATTCCCTCTTCTTGCGCTAAGGGGCACAAACCCGGTCTCTTCATCCCTTGGAGTGTTCATGACAAATGTCTCAATAATCACGGAAGAAATCCTTATTACAAGAGACACGTTGGAGCGGATGGAAAGGAACAGGGAGGACGCGGGCTGGTGCCTCCCAAACGCTCAGCAGCCTTACCGATGAGGGTGTGGAAGACGGCAGCGACGGCGCCGGCCACCACCATGCACAGGACGGCCTTGGTCCTGTCCCGCTTGCTGTTCACAAACACCAGGCCCACGTTCTTAAAGTCGCTCATGGGACCCGTGAAGAACTTCATCAGCGAGTACGCCAGCCCGTAGCTGGCCAGCATCTCCACTGCATCCTCCTTGACAGCAGCGATGCCCCGGTTCAAGGCCTGCGGGGGAGAGACAACCCACAAACAGCATCAGAAGTGTGGGCGCACCTCGGGGGACTCACACCCCCAAGGAAGCCCCAACGGGTAGGTTTCTACGGAGACGCTAAGCAGCGTATAGGGTGACGCTCACTCTGATTTGATAAAGGTTATTCGCTTTCATTTTCACCCATATTAGCTTCGGGTGCAAATAGCTCCTTGTAGGGGAGACACCTGCCCGCTGGGGCTCAGGTAGTAGAGGAAAAACGCAACAGGCATTTTATGTTCAGACCAAAGTCATTGTAGGAAGTTTTGGTTAAAAGCAAAACATGTTAATTTTACTTGTAGGCTGAGTTTATGTAACAGCAACGGGCATTCTGGAAATGGGTCCGCCGCCTTGCACGGAGTGGGTGACGGCTTCTCGTTTTCTTTAAGGAAGGGGCATGTGTGCACGGGACGAGTGCGCGCCCACGCCGCCACGCCCCGTGTGCGTTACGTGGCCCCTTCACGGCAGAGTGGGTTCTATGAGCAAAGTGCTGGAGGAATACATTATATGGCGGGTGCTGTTTACCCAGTTCTTGCTGTATTTTAACTCGAAATGTATTCCTCAGCTCCGTGCAAACAAGTATGAAAAGAAAGCCTTTAAACCAAATACACTGTTTGCGGACGATGCTTGCTCAGGAGGTTGTGGTCGCAGCATATTCATATTCTGATTGCTCGACAGATTATAGCACAGATGGTGGGAATGGATGTCTGGGTGGAGAGGATTTTTTTTTTTTTTTCTGATGTCACAGGACATCAGCTGTTCCTTAGGAACCGGAAGCCGATTAAGGAGGAGAATCGGCTTTCTGTATAGTCACAGACCTTCAGAAGCAGACGTGCCGTAGGCACGGGGCAGGCGCGGCCCAGGTGACACCCGAGGGCGGCATCGACTTTCAAGACAACGATCCTGAATGAACCACGGCCAGGCCCGCGACTACAGGAAGGGCCGGGCTACCTCCCCCGCCGCCGCCGGACCTCCTTGGTTTTGGAGACCTTGGCTGGTATCATCATAACTGGCCATTTGGGGCACTTGTCATTTCTCTTCCCCATGTTTTAAATTCCTGCTCTTATGTCCCAAACTCACCAATAAAGAGTAAGCCTGCGAAACTCTGGGTCCCCACCCTTGACCCCCGAGCAGGCTCTCCGGCCTGTGTGCGTGTGCTCTCAGCCCCCACCCCCACCTCACTGCTGTAACCCCAGGTGTATGGTGCCACTTCCAGGTCTTGTGAGTAATGAACCTTTATTTTTTCCAAGTTTCATGACGGCTGTTGCTGCAGGGCATCTTGCAATCATATTAAGATCCACAAGGGTCAGCCCAGTAGTAACATCGATTCTGAAAGGGGGGATGTCCCTGGAAGGCTCACCGCGGCCCACGTGAGCACCCTGCAGCATTGGGATTAGTACCGACAGGCTGAGAGCGGCGTAAAACAAGACTTCAGTTTTTAGAGCCACACAATGGAGCAGAATGGAGCAACTGCTGGACTCCCCTGGCCCCACTATCCCACTATCGATAACCCCTGCCACAGTGGTCCATGTTTTTTTTTAAAGATTTTATTTATTTATTCATGGGAGACAGAGAGAGAGGAGCAGAGGCAGGCTCTCCACGGAGAAGGGAGGCTGATGTGGGACTCGATCCCAGGACCCTGGATCTCAACCTGAGCTGAGAGCAGTTGCTTAGCCCACCGAGCCTCCCAGGTGCCCCGGAGGTACATTTTCAGTCAATGAGCCTACAGTGATGCATCTTTATTGCTCAAAGCTCACGGTTCGCAATCCCTCTTGGGTCGTACATCCAGGTGCTTTGACAAATATATAATAACAGCGTATCCATCATTACATAGTTGAACGTTCTATGCAAATCACCATTATAAAAAAGGTATTTATAGTAAAATACCGACGTGTGAAATGGTCTTAGGAAAATGTAAAAGAAGGGGAGGAGGGCGGGGGGTGGGGGTGAATGGGAGACGGGCACTGAGGGGGGCACTTGACGGGATGAGCACTGGGTGTTATTCTGTATGTTGGCAAATTGAACACCAATGAAAAATAAATTTATTAAAAAAAAAGGAAAATGTAAAAGAAAAAATATCTAACAGCCGTAGGAATTGGGTATCATTCTTCTGACAAAGTTGGTATTATATAAGCTAGTTTTTGACCATTGTTTCCGATTATATGTTTAATCCTCTTTTCCTTTTTTTTCCAATTAATACCTTAAAAATTTCCATAAGAAGTGTTGTAGCCGTTGCGGAGCGTACCTGCCCTGACGCCTTCCTCAGAAAAAATTTCCCCTCTAGCCCAGCTGATCTAATACTGTAACACCCTAAAGCAAAATAAGAATCAAGAAGCTCCTTGATTGGGACGCCCGGGGAGCTCAGCGGTGGAGCTGCTTGGGCCCAGGGCGTGACCCCGGGTCCCGGGATCGAGTCCCGCGTCGGGCTCCCTGCACGGAGCCTGCTTCTTCTTCTGCCTGTGTCTCTGCCTCTCTCTCTGTCTCTCGGGAATAAATAACAAAATCTTTTTAAAAAGGAAAAAAAAAAAGCTCCTTGTTAATAAATCCCGTGTTCAGCAGACACATCTAAGCAGACTGTCCTGTTTTGTGTCAAAATCTCTCACTTAAAAAAAAAAAAAAAAAAAAAAAAAATCTCTCACTTGATCATGTTCCAAAGTAACGTATTTGGACTTGGGCTGCGAGTGTCCCTCCCAGGCCTTTTCCCCGCAGAGCGCCCGTCGGTGCACACCTGCCTCCTCCTCAGAGGAAGCTGTCCCCAGGCACTTCAGGCTCATTAGGGGACCCCTGACCCCAAGGCCCCAGCCAAGGGCTGGCAGACAGAGGGGTATAGAGGGCCCCGCTCCCCGGGGCCGGGCTGCTCTGCTGCGACCCAGGCCCCAGAGCTCCCTGTGGGCTCAGGTGGGTGCTCGCTGCCTGTGGACACCAGCTCCTCGCTCAGCTCCCACCCCCCCGCACCCATCAGCCTTCCCTGCACCACGTGCCCCAGGATTCCCCCGCGCAGTTCAGCTCCGGGGACCCCAACTTAGCACAGCTTCCAGTGTGTCTCTCGCAGACACTGAGGCCAGTGCAGAGCTTATTCTCTTGCCTTCCTGTCCCAACCCCCAAATCTGGCTGCTGATTATTTATTTATTTATTTATTTTTTATTGCCAACAGGTCTGTTGAAATCTAAGGGATGTATATTATTTAGCGCAGGTTTAAAAAGCAGACAGGACGGCACCTCAATGACGTAGGATTAGACTTTTTCTGGATCTTGTTGGCGGAACGTTACTCTTGGCTCAAAAGACCTCAGCCCTGGCTGGGGCGCTCGCTGCGACGCTTCCTACTTCCACCAGCAGTTCCCTGACGGGGTCCTAACCCAGGGTTGAGGCAGGTGGGCGGCGGGGGGGGGGGGGGAACGGGGAACGGCGGCTCTGGCAGCAAGACTGAGTGTGAACAGTCCACTTAGCTCCACAATCATGGTAATCTGGGGGAAGCACACAGGATTTAGAGCCACGCAGACCTGAGCTGCTTCTATCACTTAACTGCTGAGTGCTGTTGGCCAACGTGCTTATTCTCGCTGAAATAACCTGATTTTTAAAAAGATTTTACTTATTTACTCCTGAGACACACAGAGAGGGAGAGACACAGGCTGACGGAGCAGCAGGCTCCATGCAGGGAGCCCGACGCGGGACTCGATCCCGGGACCCCGGGGTCACGACCTGGGCACAAGGTGGACGCTCAACCACTGAGCCCCTTAAATAACCCAATTGATCTTAGATTGGATGTAAGTATACGGGGCCTCAAGCCGCGACTGGCCTAGAGGAGGCACCTGAAAGCAAGGGTTTTTGTCTATCTTGTTTACCAGTCTACACCTACCGCCTCACCACACCATAAACACTCAAATAGTTGTTAAAGGAATTATTTTCTACCGAGAACTTTAATGTTCATATTAATTTCTATGAACTTAAAATAATCGCATTTTGTTTGTAAGAGGATTGGTCGTCAGATACACCACTGATTCGATGCTTTTAATGACCACGTTGTGCATATCCAGTGAATGAAAAACATTCTGGTTTCAAGAAACATTAAAATGTAAGGAAAGAGGAGCTTTGCCGTTGAGGGCATGTGCCGTATTAGTATGATTAGCCTTTCCATTATTCTCATTTATACCCAGTATTTCCTTCAATTTCTCTACTTCTTCATTTCCTGATTTTCTCTTGATCCCCCAGGAAGAAGTCACATGCAGCCCATCAATCGTCCCGTGGAGTTTCTCCCCGTACTTTTGGACTCTGCCATTCTGACCCAATCCGCAGGGAATTCTATCCTAGTTGATGGTTTCACTGGCGCAAGTAACTTTCCATCCCCTCAGGGCGTGTGCCATGGGCCATGGTTGACAATTCATTTTCTAAAGAAATACTTTATTTCCTCAAGGCCGATTTGAACAAAGCACCAATGGCCCATTATTATTATTATTATTATTATTATTATTATTATTATTATTTTTGCCCATTATTTGTGATGCTTTCTTTCCAGTAGCTCATCCTTCCGGATCCTCCAGTGCCTGTTTGCCTCGGCTGTGTCAACGCGCTTGCTCTTTCCCTTCACAGCATGTTCGTTACCTGACCCTATATTTGCTCTTTATTTGTCTTACTGTCTGTCTGTCTGTCTCCGTTTGAGCGTAGCCTCCAGGGCACACAGAACTTGGTCTGATCCACGATAGCTCCCCAGACATGCGGCGGGAGGGGAGCATACACTGGTAGCCGTGTGAAAGGACAAAGTGTCAGGTTCACAAGTGACACAAACACTCTCTGTGACAGGTACCGAGGAAACAAAATATGCAAATGAACCAGGACCCCCGGAGAAGCTTATTCAGATGGACGGGAAAGGAAATCCGTCTAAGGAGGAGACAACCGAGGTCACGGTGGAGCTGAGGCCCCAGGAACAAGAAGGAACCAGCTGGGGACAGAGCTGGCGGCGGGGGCGGGGGGGGGGGGGGCGGCGGTAGGTGGTGGAGGTAGAGGCCAGTAAGCCTGGCAGGCGGTGGGGACAACGGGGTCTGGGAAGGTAGTCGACGTAAGATGGTTCCAGGTCACGGTGAGGAGCACGTGGGAGAGGGTCTGAGCAGGTGGGACTGAGGCTCCTGCTGGCCACGGGGAGAGGGAAGGGTGGAAGCGTGGAGTCGAGGGCTGGTCGTGATCCAGGTAAGAGAGGGGACAGCTCAGGCCAGGAAGCGTAGGAGATGAGGAGGAGGGGGCCGGCTTGAGAGCTTTTTGGAGACAAAACTGATGTGGTGAGGGACCCCATGGGGGCATGAGGACAGGGAGAAATCAAAGCTGAGTTTGAGTTCAGTTTTTTGGGTTTGAGCCTCCGGTCAATTGTTGCAACTGTTTCGTGAGATGAAGGGACTGGGAGAGGGAGGACGGGTTGGGGAGGAAAAGCAAGCGCTCCACCTGGGTGCTCCCCATCGGGATCGGGTAGGACAGCTGGCTCGGAGGGTCTGCAGTCCAGGGGAGGGTGCGGGCTGCGGACACACAGTTGGAGGCCGTCAGCGCGAGGGCAGCGCTTACAGGCAGGAGACGGACGGGAAGCCCGGGAAGGATGCAGAGAGGGGCGTCGGGAGGCAGCCCCGCAGCACCTGAGAGATAAATGAGACCCACTCGGGAGGTGGCGGCTCCCCAGGGCGCAGCACGAAGCTCCGGGAAGGTGGCAGGCGGCACGGCGGGTAACGGAGAGCACTGCGGTCTCCTCGGGGGAGCACCCCGGTCTCCTGGGGGGAGCACCCCGGGCTCAGGGTCTCGCCACAGCAGCGTCTGCACCGTCCTTGGAAAGCATTCGGCTTCCAGTCAGAATCCTGCCAGGACTTCAGAGCTTCGCCTGCTGTGGAAAGTGTCTCCATGTTCATGAACGTCCCACAGCAAAGGCACTTCGGGTGCGGGCGAGGCCCAGGCGGCTTCCACATGGCTAAATGCAAGGCTGCCCTTGTCCCAGCGCCGTGCTGCTCACAGACACCGCGCCCGGGCTGCCCCACACCTCCCACCAACGTGCCCCACGCTGGGGCCGCTCGGCAACAGGGCACGTCGGACTCAAAACTGGGCCTAGGAGGCATGAGTGGATCCCCCTGCCTCAGTATCCCCCAGAGGCTGCCAGGCTCACGGTGTGCTGCGGCCTGCGTGTTTTCCTCCCAGAAAGTCATCAAACTACAGGATATTAAAAAGTAAGAACCAAAACCCAAAACAACCCCCAGGGAAATGGCTAACAAATCCGACATGCGATCCGCCTGATATGAACAGTCTTAGCTCCTTAAACCCCAGAAGATGAACCAGAAACATCCCCATACTGCAGACTGAGATTCTCAGGCCAAGGGGCCCCCCCCCCCCCCCCCCCGCCTACATCCTGCAGGCATTTGGTGGCCGCGTGACGGCAAGCATCCCCTGGAGCGGGGGGGACGGAGCCCGAGGGCAGCCCCCGCCTGTCAGGCCGCTGTGGGGCCCCCGTTCCTCCTATTCAGGTTCCTGGAGCCTCGTGGCTTGTCCCTCCTTCGACTGCTCTCCGGCTCCTCCCGTCTGTCCCTCCACACTGTGCCCGGTGTTTCAAGAGCATCCCCTGGAGCACACGCATGTCAATACCCACAACTCCTCGTGTACAAATCCCGGACCTCAGGTTCATCCAGCGATGTCCCCCTCCCCGTCCTCTGTATTTAGGGGCTCTGCTTGGGCTCCCAGAGCGGCTGGAGCCAGAAGCACAGCAGGGAGAGCTGGCCGCCACCCCACCGCCCCACGTCCGCCCCACCCGGCTGCTGGCTGCTCCGTCATCCTCTGTTTCCCGTCTCCTCTCTCTGCGCCTCTGCCCTGCCTCCTTCCCTCTTACGCAGCTCACAACCTCACCTCTTGCTTCATCTACAACGTGGAATCCATCAGAAACGAAATTTCTTCGGGGCGCCTGAGTGCTCAGTAGGTAAGCATTTGACTCAGGATTTCTGCTCAGGTCATGATCTCAGGGTCCAGGGATCGAGCCCCAGGTTGGGCTCCGAGCTCAGCACAGAGCCTGCTTCTCCCTTTCCCTCTGCTCCTCCCCCGCTCGTGTGTTCTCTCTCTAGTAAACAAATAAATGAAAATCTAAAAAAAAATTTTAAAGATAGAATTTCTTGTTGCTTCTTTCTCTAAAACAAACCTCAACAAAACACACCTGCCCAAGGCCTTCCTTCCCCACCACCTGGGTCCTGTCACATGGAAAAGGCCAGTCTGCCCAGTGACTGCAGGGGTATCGACCCGGGCTCTGCATTTCGGACCCTGTGACCTGGACAGGAGCCCAAGCTCCCGGGCTGCTCTGAGCCTGGCTACGCGCCTGGCTCCTCCCCAGCAGCACTTGCAGACGTACAGGTGTCTTCCAGCCTGAAAGGAACTTCTCGAGTCCTCGGGGCGTCTAGTGCCCCCTGCTTTCTCACCTGCCTTTGGCAGGAAACCTCTATACAGCGTCGCCCCCTCGCCTGCTCTTCACCTCCCCCAGGTGCTCCATCGCTCTTCACCTCCTCCCGGGTGCTCTTCACCTCCCCAGTGCTCCTGAGCCCGTGAGGACAGCAGCCGCGTGAGCGAGCGCCAGGCCTCACCTGGACACCAGAACCACAGCCGTCGCGTGGTCACATCACAAGCGGTCAACCGCCGGCCCGGCTCCTCCCCCCTCCCTCCTCCCCCCACACTCTTCTGGCTGAAGCCAGCGGACACTCTCTGCTCCCACCTTCCCGACCCTGTCGGCTCCTCCCCCTCCTAACGAGTCTCCCCTCGGTGTCCGCAGGACTGAGGCGCCTCTTCTGCTCCAGCTGCACCCCCCACGTGTGGGAGCTGGTGGCCGGGCCCTGCCGAGGCTGCTCCTGTCCCCGCTCTCGCCCAGGTGCCCGGCCGCCCGCACAAACCGCAGGTACTGCCTGTCGGCCTGAATTCTCGGAGGGCCCTCTGCACGCTGCTCTCCCCTCCCAAGCCACGTCTGCCCTGAATGGCCCAGGGGCCCCTCACACCCACACTCCCAAGCCTGGGGTCACCAGTAGAGATACCTGGGCTCCTGCAGACCTGCCTCCCCTGGGGCTCCAGTCCGTGCGTGCCCAGAGTCCCTGCCCAGGAGACGGGGTGAGCTCCTGACGCCTCTGATCCTGGCTCGCACCTTTCTGGGCCCCACCCATACTCCCCAGTCCCTCCGGACTCTGGCCCCGCTGCCAGGCCTTGGGTCGGGTCACTGACGGCCTTCCAGTTCCCAAGCCCTTCCCCGGTCCTCCCCATTGTGGTCAGATCGCAAAAATCCAAATTCCTCCAAGTGCACCCAACATGCCTCGGGGCTGCACCCCACGCACAGACCACGATCTCCACGGCCTTGTGCTACTAACGTCTGTAGCCGCGACCGGCGTGTGGTTAGTCGGCATCCAAGAAATATCTGGGCCATGAGTGAACCAGTAAAAGGCCTTTCACGACCTGACCTTGCGTGGTGCTTCCTGCACTGTGTGTGGAAGCCTAAATGCACTGCAGTTTCCGGGATACACCATGCTCTCTCTCACCTGAGGGTCCTCAGCTTAAGCTTTTTCTCTCTGCACAGAATCACCTTTACCTGGTCCCACCCATCACCCGGTAAACCCCCATCAGCCGAGGGATCACATTTGCTGGGAGCCGTCCCTGGAGCTCACTGCCTGCCCTGTGCTTTGCAGCCGCCTGCGTGGACCGCGGACCCCATGCCTGCACCTACCACGGTGTACCATGCTTGCTTTCACTTGGCCGCGTCTCCCTAGACCCCCGAGGCAGGGATCGGGCTTCCTCGCCGCCAGTTCTCCCACATTTGTTCAGCACACCTCACACGCGGTTGATACGCGATCCACGAACAGACACGGGTGTTCCTTGTACACACAGCTTACGTACGGTCGTTCACAAACAGAACCCTCCGGCTGCAGGTTTGGGTGTCTGGGTAAAGAAAACGATTTTTGGTAGGACCTATGTATTTAAAATAAGCATGCAAATTGATGGCAGGAGCGCCGTATGCATTCTCAAGAGATGGGCCAGGACTTGGTCGTTACTTTTTTTTTTTTTTTTTAAAGATTTTATTTATTTATTCATGATAGACACAGAGAGAGAGAGAGGCAGAGACACAGGCAGAGGGAGAAGCAGGCTCCACGCGGGACTCGATCCCTGGGCCAAAGGCAGGCGCCAAACCACTGGGCCACCCAGGGATCCCTTGGTCGTTACCTCTATTGTGCCTTCCTGGGTGCCCGTCGGCACCGGACGAGCACTGGCTGCTTACCTAGAAACACGGACCTAGAGGATGTGGCATCGGGCCTCCTAAGGAGCTTCTTAAGTGTAGAGCTTAAGCAAAGACTTTTGTCCTGGCTCCCTTCTTGTGGAGGTCACCTGGGATGTAGGACGGGCTGTTCCCCTATAGAGTCCAATCCTCTAACAGAAGTTAGCTGCCACGCAAAGGAAATCGGAAATTCAGAGTCCGAGGAGCGCAGAGAGAGCTGGTGCGCTGCCGCGGCCCGAAAACCCGGGCAGTAACCTCCAGATTCTGAAAGACGGGGGACAAAGAGGCATCGGGACGGAAGGCCACACCACCCAGAGGCCTCAAGGGCCACCAGAACCTGACACGGCAACTGGCATTCACGGCCAATTGATAAGAACATGACCGCGTTGCCACAAAGAAACAGCTTTTCAGATTCTGCACAGTAAGGTGTGGAGTCGGGAACCGGTGGTTTCCCTGACGTACCGAGAGGCTAGTACACGAGATGCTCCAAGTCCTGTTTCTTTCTTTAATTTTAGTAAGATGGACACTTCCTTTAATGCCTCATCCTGGGTTAGAAAAACGAACAGGACACCAGGCTGAGCAGTAACTCTGTCTGGTGAGACGCATCTTTTTGATAAAAGACCACGCTCCTCTGCCTCCAGCTTCAACGATCCTGTTAAACCTTTAAGAACACGAAGCAAACTCGCTATTGTCACGAAAAGGTACAGTTTAAAAATCTCCCTCAAATCCAGGGTCCTCAAGAGAATCCACGTTGGTGAAAGCAGAGGGAACTCCGGGGTGGCCACGTAGGCCGGGCTGCCTGGGGTGGGGGTAAGTAGTTTCTTTCGACGACATGGGTCATCGGCACCCCTGGATTTCCTTCCTCGAGGAGTCCGGGTTCCTGTAAGTTTCCACTGTTATTGTTCTGTTTGTATTTTAAAAAGTGGTTTTGGTTAAATTAGATCATTTGTCTTCCCGGTAGTTTTCCAGCCATGTTTTATTTTCTCAGGATCTATACTGCTCTAAATGAGACACCCTCGCCCTGTTTAGCCGGCACTGCAGCCAAGAACTCGACACCCACACACAAGGTTGTGGTTTAAAGGGGGCAGCAGAGGAATGAAGCCTGGTCTGGGCTCGCCAGCGGCCAGAGGCAAGGCTCCGCGGTGCCGTCCACAGTCCAGGCTTCCTGAAAACACAGAGGCAACCGGGGCCAGCCCAAAATAGGACGCGGCTGCTTCTGCCACTTCCCACACCTGCAGGACAGTTTCTTTTTTTTTTTTTTTAAGATTTATTTATTTATGATAGACAGAGAGAGAGAGAGAGAGAGGCAGAGACACAGGCAGAGGGAGAAGCAGGCTCCATGCACCGGGAGCCTGACGTGGGACTCGAACCCAGGTCTCCAGGATCACGCCCCGGGCTGAAGGCAGCACTAAACCGCCGAGCCACCCAGGGATCCCCAGAACAGTTTCCATAAAGAATAGAGACAAACTACCAAACAGCTGCCAAGCATGGCCAATAGTTTCCTCCTGTTGCTTTTTTTTAATTTCAGGGGAAATAAAAAAAAACATGTTACTTTTTGGCCTCTTAGATGGAAGTATGTTAGTTCATTAGAAGATACACTGTAGTGTTGGAGGACCCTCTTCAAATCATCTTGCTCCTTCATTTAAACACGGATAAGGGGGATCCCTGGGGGGCTCAGCGGTTTGGCGCCTGCCTTTGGCCCAGGGCGCGATCCTGGAGACCCGGGATCGAGTCCCACGTCGGGCTCCCTGCATGGAGCCTGCTTCTCCCTCCGCCTGTGTCTCTGCCCCTCTCTCTCTGTGTCTCATGAATAAATAAATAAAATCTTTAAAAATAAATAAATGAAAATAAGTAAACATGGAGCTTCTTCACTGGCTTCCCTTTGATCCAAGATGGTGGAGGCTCGACAAGGAAGAAATGTTCCCGTGGACCAAGGCTTCGTGTGCCGTTCAACCACTCGTTCCCCAACTTGACCCCACATCTTTACTATTAGTGAAATTCCCAAATGTTTTTATATGGTCCCCAAATGATGCTGTTCCTTGATTAATACGTCAAGGTTATATCCATTCCACTTCACGGCTGTGTTTAAAATACTTTTATATTGGAAAAAAAAAATCAACCCATAACTCCGTGAGCAACATGCTGGAGCAGATGACCTCTGGGACCTGCAAAGCCTTTTTGCTCACTGGCCACACGATCACCCACGGGCATGCACACTGCCCGCCCCTACAAGCTGAGGCGCCTACTCCCTCCCTGCTGATAGTCTGTGCCCTCGACGGTTCTAGAACCTGAACCTGTCTGCGGGCCCCCGGGCAGCTCAGAAGCCCCATTCTTCTTGGGCTCCGCTGCAACATTCAGAAGCGTCACCCGTCGCCTTCCACTCTAGCCCAGGTTCAAACGCATTTGTACTAACGGGATGAACAGGAAGCCTCTGCATCCAGGCCTTGTAGGGCCAGGGAGCACTCCAGTGATGACAAGGCTGCCCCCAGCCAACTCCGAGGGCCCGCTTTGCGGCAGACGCTGCTCCAAGGCCGTCTCGTCCCCCGCACTCTGTGGGCGAGGTACTGGCATTCCCCACCTCCTGGCGGGGACACGGGCTTGTGGGGAGGCTGGTCACCTGTGCAGGTGACCTGAAGCAGGAGCAGAATGCGGGTGCCCTGTGCCCTCGGCCCCGCAGGTGGGTGCCCTGTGCCCTCGGCCCCACAGGTGGGTGCCCTGTGCCCTTGGCCCTGCAGGTGGGCACCCTCTCGCACCCTGTGCGGGTGACCCGGAGTGGGAGCACAACGCTGACCCCCGCCCTTTTCACGTGGAATGAGATGTTGCTGCACTTGGACCCAGTGCTGATTTGAAGCAGGATTAGCTGGTCAGAGTAGAGAGAACTTTTGGATAAAAGCTATTCTTGGGAGAAATTCCAAAGACCCTGAGGTAAAGATTGACTTTTCAACAGTAACGTGGGGCAAGTGCTCCGAGTGGACACACGGAGGGTGAACGGTGAGGCCGCAGTTGCTGTCTTACCTGGGCTGTGCCACGGCTGAGGGCACAGGGCACCCACCCATGAGGCCGAGGGCACAGGGCGCCCACCGTGCAGGGCCGAGGGCACAGGGCGCCCACCCTGCAGGGCCAAGGGCAGAGGGCGCCCACCCGCGGGATGGGGCACCGTGCGCATTGCCAAGCTCAGACGCCACCTCAGTGGCAGAAACGGCAAGAGGCTCCCGCCGCCCTCTGCAGACTCGGGCGGGATGTCACGGCTCCTCTTACACACACGTAAGGCCCCACCCCAGTCTCTTGAGCCCGTTCATGGCGCCACGCGCTTCTCGGCTGTGGGACTGCCTGGCTTCTGCGAAAGGCTGGGTGACGACTCCGTGCCTACAGAGGGGCAGATGCCAACATCCTTGGACCATTGAGCCTCTGGGCTCCTGATCGGACTGTCTTTAGGAGGCAAGCGAGATACTGAAAGCTGGTCCTCAGCACCGGGCGTCACACGCACCTGATGGATCACTGACCTCCCCTCTTGAAACCGGGACACACTGTACGTCAACGACACTGAATTTAAACAGAAATATAAAACACCTAAGGACCGAACAGCACGGTCCGTGCAGCCCGCAGACGCAGGCCGGTGGCCATCCACGCACACGCGTGCACACTGGAGATGAAGGCTCGCAATCAGCTGCCTCGGCGCTCGCGTCCCGTGGGCAAGCAGAGCTGCCGTTACCTCCCGGCTCCCACGGCAACGGCGAAACTATTGGCCTGACTTGTGGTATTTTACGTGTAGGAGTTTTGTCTCACTGAGTAAACAGCCTAGAACAGCAAAGAGAGGCTGGGGGGCATCGCTGTCACACAGCAAATAGCAGCGGGGATTAAAGAAAAGTACATACGACCCCGAATTTACTGTCTTTGCAACTATGACTGTGCTTTACGTTTGATATTTTTCACCTAATGCAATACATTAATAAGCTATAGAATAATGTGGATAAAATCACAGTATTTTGAAAATTTCTAAACAGAGAACAACAAACACATCTTCACGAGTCATACCTCATGCAGCTAATGCACGAGAGAGTAACTGCACATGTTGAGCCTCGTTCTAAAAATTCAGCTTCCCTATAATTGAGGTTTTGCACCTTTGGCTATCAGAGTAGCCCAAGCATCTGTCTTCTCAGCCCTTCACCCACACACACGAGGGGGATGGACGGGCCCTTGTGCCCCCTCCGCTTGGCCCTCTGGCCCCGAGGGTGTTGCATCCTAATTCATTTGGGCAACACGGGTCGCGTGAAGAACAGGTCGTACGTGCGCAGAACGGCAGCCCTGGACGCGCCTTCACGCATCCCCCTATTGGTTTTATCTCACGACGCTGCGACAGCAGGGTAAGGGCTGAAAGTGCCCACCGTGCAGACAAGGAGCCCGAGGCTCAGAGATCCCGTGACTGGGTCTTCGGGGTCCGCCGGGGCCTGCGAGCTGACTTAACTTCCCGGAGGCTTTTCTCTTGGAAAGCAGCAAAGCGCAGGCTCCTGGCATCAAGCGATGCCGCTGCAGGGGGCCGAGAACAGGCCCGGTCAGCCTCGACCCTGCAGTCTGGGCAAAGAAGCCTGGAGGACAAGCAGCTCCGGGAGCTTCCAGGGAGACCCGTGTCAGCCTGGGAGAGGCGTCCGCTAGAGCAGGACGGCCTCAGTCAAGGCCCTAATGATCCCAAAGGGAAAGATTGGTGAGTAAGTCTGGCTGCACCTGACTCCAGGAAGGCCCATGGGTTGCCCCCTGCGCTCAGCTCTGTCTGTGGCTTAAATGTACGGAATCCTCCACATATGGCGGGCTTGGGGTTTTCCCTCAGTTTCTGTTCCTCTTTCTGACCATCAGAGGCCACTGCAACTGTCCAGGGTCAAACCAAGAACAGAGCGTAAAGGCCCCCAAGACCCACGACCCCGGACCCCGGAGGGGCCATCCAAGCGTTGAACGTCCTCTGGGAGTTCCGCTCGGAGTTGAGATTCCGCAGGACCAGAGCACAAGCACTAAACCCTAGCAGCCAAAAATGAAGTTGTGGTTTTAAACCATCACTTGGGAAAATATGAACATAAATGGGTACGAGAATCAAACTCCTTACTCTATTATTACTTAAAAGTACAGTTGAGGGGAAAAAAAAGGAAAGCCTGTCTCCTGTCTTTGTTTCTGATGACACAGTCTTTGTCTTATTGGACTAATAAGCTTATCAGACCAATGTGAGAATAACACTGCAAAAAAAAAAAAAAAAAAAAAAAAAAAAAAAAAAGAATAAACTGCCTCTGTCCTATTATAGAAGAGAAAAAAACCATATAACTCTTGGGAATAAACTCAACAAGGAGTGTAGTTCCTAAAGCAAGAAAAGCTAAGAATTTTCTGAAAGTTCATCTACTTAGACCCGAATAAAGGGAGAGCAAACTATGTCCCTTGACGAAAAGACAAGGTCGCAAGCAAGCCCATCAGAGGTCTTTCAGAACTCATCGGTGAGGTTAACCGCCTTCCGGTAAAAATTCCAGTGATTTGGGTTTTCATTTGGACGTGGGTAAAATGATGCTCAGCTTCATACAGGAGAGGTTAGCCAAGAAAATGGGATAAAGGGGGCTGGTGAGGGGCACTTGCCTCTCCAGGTATTCGCGGTTCCTAGAGAGAAGGCAACTCGCACAAGTCTCAGATCTAGACTCGAGACGCGAGAAAAGAGGAGTCTTGAGTTCAACGCTCCCTCCTGATGCGGCCTGTTGAAGCCATGACCTACTTGCTTTTACTCCAGCACCTGCACCCTGACTCGTAGCGCAGGGCGACCGGAGCCCGGGGGCGGGGGCAGAGAAGGCTTGCTGCGTCCCACACACTGCGTAGGCCCTGGACGTGCCCGTCCTCCGCGACCAAGGGCTCCTTCCTCGGGAAGCCCATAGCCCGAGGGGCAGGTCCGTGTGGGCTCGGGCCTGGGCTTAGCTTCGCCGTCCACTCACCCGCAGAACGATTCCATTCACTCGGATGCACCTGGCGAGGAGGGGGCGAGGAGGGGGCGCCAGCCGGCACCACGCTGGCACCCGAGCTGCGGGCCCACAGACCCGGAGGCCTTCGGGGCCAGCGTGGCCGCACACCCAGGGCCGCCTCGCACACGCACTACCGGTACCCCATGTTTGTGTCCTGCAAACACCTTGGAATTGGGGTTACTTGGCGATGAAGAGCAAGGATCCCAGCACCTTTGCGCGGCAGGAGGAGGACAGACTCCGAGCGCTGGAGATGAGAAAAGCGGTGAGGGGAGGAGAGGAGGGGCTGCAGGAGAGAAACACAGGACCGTGGCTGGAACACGTGCAGCCGCACGGCCGAGGGGTCCTAACTGACCCAAGTGAGTCAGAAAGGGGCCTTCATGAACAAAGGGGTTTTGGAGTGTGCCCCAAGCGACTGTGTAAAAAGAGAAAAAAGATGTAGCTTGGACTCTGGGCATGAGTCCAACAAACTCACTGGCGTCACACAAACAGCGTTTCTGTAAGAAGCTAAGAATTGTTGTTCCCTGCAATTGCTTTATTTGCATTTGAGCCTCCTTATGGCTTCTGTGCATTCTTTTTTTTTTTTTAAATAAAGATTCCTTATTTATTTATTTGAGAGAGAGAGAAGTAGCAAGAGAGGAGGAGCAGGGGGAAAGGGAGGCGCAGGCTCCCCGCTGAGCAGGGGCCCAGCACAGGACTCGATTCCGGGACCCTGAGATCATGACCTGAGCCGAAGGCAGACGCTCAACCCATGGAGCCACCCGATTAAGGTGCGCCTTAAACCATTCTCCAAAAAGTAAATCTAATATTCTCACAACACATTGAACCTCCAGGTAAACTGCTCTCAACTCCCATTGTGATTCCATAATGGCTATGATGAAAAAGCTAATAAGCTCTTTTTCTAGAAATTTTTTGAGGTGTTCAGTATTTTGGCTTGATAACCTCCCCTTAACGTCAAGGAATAAACCAAAATAAGTATTTCTTCCTATTTTACTGGGAGCAAAAGGGCCTCTTCCAAGGTGATTCGTTAAGTTTCTAAATGGCAAAGTGCAGATTTAAAAAATCATGCTTCAAGTGTGAAAACAGTGGCTTTGAATAGTAACGGATTCTTCTCATTGTGTGAAATTACTGTGTCCATATATTTTAACCTGTTTTAAAGTAAGCTTTATGATACCTCTCGATTGCTCAGGATAGAATATGACGGTTCCTTGCAAGTTAAGATGCACTAAGATTTTCTCCTTGGTCTCTCTAAATGACCATTTCCACAGAAGAAGAAAAAGGTTAATTTACAACTACTCCCTTTTATGTGAAGATGAGTCTACATTACTTAGATAAAATAGGACATAAACTAGGATATCACCTAATTTCTAATCCCCTCAAACACAAAGGAGACTTAAGACTAATCCCATAGGACCATACTACATGTTTTCTCGGCTGATGCAAAAATTGAAGAATTAAGAGAAAAACAACTGATCGGGGAAAAACAGGAAGTCCCAACTCTGCAAAAACACTCGATCCACCTTCTACACAAACCACAAAAAGATTAGACAAACTAAGTATTTGTTGACATTGGCTGAAATTTTTGAAAAGGAATAGAGCCTTAAAATACATCTGGAATGAGACTTGAATCCTTTTCCACTGGCCTTTTCTTTTTCTTTCTTTTTGTAAAGTGTATTTTAAAGGAACTCTTGGGTAGAAATTCGAGATTATTTTCGTATTCACCACCGTACCGATGAGCAGAGTCGCGTGAACCTCCAGCTCTGGGGACCGGGGTCTGTGCTGGCATTTGAGTTACGAGATTTCATTTAATCCTCCTGAAAATCCAGCCAGGTAGGGAGTCTTGGCTCCTGTGGGAGATGGGGAGACCGAGGCTCATAGGGCCAAATAATTTACCCAAGCTCCTACAGCCGTCAGTCGCGGAACCGATGCAGCGGCGAGCTGGAAAGCAGCTGGGCCACCACAGAGACGGGGGCAGTGCCGTTCCCTTGGGCTCAGGACTGCACCTCTCGAGTGTCTTCTAGTAAAATAGGAATGTCACCCAAATCTGTCTCCCGTAGAGGGGATCTGAGGGATTAACTGAGATCATGTGTATACAAGTGCCTGAGAGCAAAAGAGGCAAAGCACCAACCCGCTCTGCTCCCAAAAGAGAGCGCTGGTGAGACTGGTCCGGGTGCCTGCCCTGCCCTGGACCAGAGGACCTGGCATATCTGGGTCCTCCTGGGGCTCCAGGGCCCTCAGGATGCAGCTTTGGTTCAGGGCAGATGAAAACTGGTCCTATGGGATCTCTGGGGGGCTCAGCGGTTTAGCACCTGCCTTTGACCCAAGGCGTGACCCCGGGGTCCCAGGATCGAGTCCCCCGTCGGACTCTCTGCATGGGGCCTGTGTCTCTGCCTCTCTCTGTGTGGCTCTCATGAATAAATAAATAAAAATCTTAAAAAAAAGAAAGAAAACTGGTCCTAAAGACCTAAGCCACGTCTAAATATCTTCTGGAATTTGCTTTTTAGAATAGCCACAGCCTATGGACAGATTGAGGCCAACAATCAGCTCCGTGATCCACCGGGTCCCACCCACACGGCCCCTCACGTGGAACCCCCTGGTCGGGCCGATGAGCCCGGTCTTCTAGAAATGACCGTGCTGACCCAGGCTGCCAGAGCCCTCACCACGCTCAGTTGGCGGGAGCAGCGGGAGGCAGGAAGGGCGGTCGTAGCTGCTTTGTGATCTTCGTGAAAGATGCAGAGATACAGATTCAGTGAAGTTCCAAAGTGGCTCCTACGCCAAGACCCTGCACTACGTTGCCAGGGCCCCCAGCTTTCACACCCCCTTTCTGCCTCCCTCCCTCCCTCCCTCTCTCTCAAGATTATTTATTAGAGAGTGAGCAACCAAATGTCTTACGGCTCGATGTGTATGTTCCCCTGACAGTCTGCGCACGGCGGGGCCACGGCGGTGCTGGCGTTACTGGCCACAGGCCTCTTAGGGACACCCCCATGGGTAGAAAGCCTGCCCCGGCCTCTCGCTGGGGCCTCCTGACGCCTGCACCTTGGGCATCCCTGCCAGCAGGTGCTGCGTGGACTGGTCTGTCTGGGATTAAGTCTCCTGGTTATTGGCTGCTCATCGTTATGCGCCCGGAGCCACGGGCCGACCCAGGAGACTGCATGGGGGCGCCGCCCTCACGGAGGCTCGGGTGACCCCACGGAGCAGGTGGAGGTGGTAAAGGTGGCGCAAGCACACACTTGAGCCACGTGGACACCAAGCCGTGGGCTGGGGAGGACGGGAGGAAGGCTCCGGGGCCCAGAGGGGGGCTGCGGGCAGCGGGCGGAAAGGCCGGCCAAGGTCACGCGGTCCCAGGCGGGTGGACTGAGGCTGGCGGCGTGGGCACGGGAGCGGGAGCCCGTGTCTGCGAGCTCGTGAATGACTGGTCTGGCTGGGATTGCACGTCACGGGCTGATGGCCGGAGGACAGCACCGGAAAGCCATGGCTTGTCGCAGCCCCGGGGAAGAGGTGCGGAGTCCAGGACGCACGGCGTTGGTGGCTGGAGTGGAGGACAGGAGCCGATGTTTATTTTGGTGCAAGAAATCAGAGGTTTCTTGCCTGCCTTGAGCACCCCCATCCTGCAGCCATCTCCCTGGGGATGGAACCTGCGTCTAGGTTGTCAATGAAACTGGTTTCATGGTCAGCGGCGGCAGCCGATGCAACTGCAGGCTCCTTGTCTCCTTGTCCTGGTCTCTGGAAAGCCCTCAATGCTTTCAGGAAGGAAAGCGCTGCCCGGAGAGGTGCCGGGAAGACCAGCCTGTTGGGGGGCAGCAGAGCCCATTCTCACCCCCCAGTAGAGCCCTGGGAAGGCGGACGGCCCTCCCCGCGGGCCCTGCCCTGACCCCAGCTGCAACCTCGCTGCGGCAGAACGGGGGGAGCCGAGCCACAGGGCCAGACGCCCTCCCAGGGACCGTGCAGGCTTCAGGGCCTCCAGAATCTTCCACCACCTTTGCTCTCGCTTCCATTTCCCACTCGAATTACTCAGTAGTTCTCCTTCCACAGAAAACCCTTTTGCTTACTGATGGGTTGGACGATGCAGTCCCCGGGCTCGCTACCTGCTGTGACCTAAGCGAGCTGAGGCTGAAAGCAGACCCCGGAGCAGACCACTCTCAGGGCACCGTACGGAAGGACGAACGTAAGACACAAGTGACAGAGCTCGCTGCAAGTCCCATAGCAGACTTTTTATTTCTTTTTTTTTCTTTTCTTTTTTTTTCTTTCTTTCTTTCTCTTTCTTTTCTTTTTCTTTCTTTCTTTCTTTCTTTTCTTTCTTTTTCTTTCTTCTTTCCTTCCTTCCTTTCCTTCCTCTCTTTCTTTCTTTTCTTTTCTTTCTTTCTTTCTTTTCTTCTCCTCCCTCCCTCCCTCCCTCCCTCCCTCCCTTCCTTCCTTTCTTTCTTTTTCACAGACGTGGCCGTATGCCTCAGACACCGCCGTTTGGAACGGACCAGTCTCCTTTTCTCGGAAGGGGCCTGGGGTTGCCCTTAGCACCACCTTGTCCTAGGACTTCGAAGAAATACATCGCATTTGCTTCGGCATAAGGTGAGGCAACAGGGAGGAGACAGGATTCCTTTTGTGCCTTACGAGCAGGGCCCCCGTGTTTTCTTTGCTGTATGTTTTCTGAGGCAGTGGAAATGGAGACAAAGTGTGCTCTGTGCTCCTGGCTGAGTGACACTGTTGTGCGCCTGGACTCCGGTCCCCAGGCATATCCACTGGGCCTCACTCATCACACACCCTGCAAGCAGCTGCTCTTTTCCAAAGCTGGATTTTTCATGCTTGTGCATGGAAACCTTTTCCATGTTCCCCGTGGCGTGCTCATGGCAACATGAAGTCTGGCCGCCGACTTGGAGCTCCTGCCCGCCAGATCTCAAAATGCAGGTGGCAACCAGAGGGTAGAAAAAGAAATTGGTCTTCGGTGACACCAAAACCTAATCAGGAGCTACTCAATGTCGCTGTTCGCTATCTGAACAGGCCGACTTTTCTGTATTTAAAAAAAAAAAAAAAAAAGATCCAAAAAACAGATGCAGATCTTCTAAAGTAGAAGAATTCCCTTAACACTTAACCACTTTCTGGTTCTTAAATTCCCTTTAAGTGAAAATAAGTCAAGATCATACAAAACTAATGAGACATGAAAAAAACCAAGAAGGAAAATGCTGGATTCCTTAAGCAAACCTTCCCCCTTTTCCAGTGAGAACCGTACAAGGGATGTTGCAAAGCAGGCTGGGGCACAAATACATAAAAGCAAATATCCTGAGATGAGGCCAGAGACTGTGGGGCTTGTTACTTATTCCTTTTGCAATGTGACATCTTATTAGTGTTCCGTTCCTTGGAGCCTTTGATAAAATTCTGTTGGACATATTTTCCTTTTCGACTGTCAAGGTGGGCTGCAGCTGAAGAAGCTCTGTCTTTCTGTGATGTGGTATTTTTACAAAGAAATTAATATCTGTGCCTTTTGAGTATAATTTGCTCTACATATCTTCAATGATTTAACAGAATCACTAACTAAAAGCCTTTTTTTAAAAAAACATGTTGTCTCATTTACTTCCTACCTTTGTATAGGACCTTATTAAATGCACTTTCCTTTTTTTTTTTTTTTTTTGTAAGATTTTGTTTATCTACGAGAGAGAGAGAGAGGCAGAGACACAGGCAGAGGGAGAAGCAGGCTCCCCGCAGGGACCCGTTGCAGGACTCGATCCCAGGACCCCGGGACCATGACCTGAGCCAAAGGCAGATGCTCAGCCACTGAGCCACCCAGGTGCCCCAGCGTTCTTTTCTTCAAGTCTTTAAATTTTCTGACTCCCCTTGAAAACTCTCTCCCTAATTCCTAACCTGGTGATTACCGACACTTACCCTGAAATTCCCTAGCTTGGAAACTGAGGAACTCACGCAGTGTTTCTGAATATGCCCTTAGGAACGTGGTTTCCCCCAGATGTTAACAGGTGCTATACTAGGCAAATTCTTCAAGGATTCAAAGCCAAACTCTTTTTTTTTTTTTTTTTTGCTCCAGGGACACAGCTTCTCAAAGACGTTAAATGCCAACATGTGCTATAAATCTCCCACGGGAAAATAGTATCAGAGAGTTTCCCATATGTTTTTACCTATAGAATCTGTTTTTGAGGTGCATGTTGCACTGTTGACTTTCCTAAGTAAGATATACTCTTGCTAGGTGTGCACGCACAGGCGAGGAAATGAAGACTATGGTATTTTTAGAACAGGAGAATAAAGACTCCTGATCGACGCTCACCGACGGTTCAAACAAGGTGGTAGTATGAGGAACAGCAGATGCGGAGTCAGTAGGCACGCATGCACACGCGCTCTCCCTTTCTATGTAATATATATTTATTGTATGTATATTTACTTGAGAGAGAGAGAGAGAGGCGGCGGGAAAGGGGCAGAGGAAGAAGGAGAGAGAACCTCAAGCAGACTCCCCATTGAGTGTGGAGCCTGACACAGGGCTGATCCCAGGACCCTGAGATCGTGACCAGAGCTGAAACCAAGAGCTGGACACTTAACCGACTGAGCCACCCAGGCTCCCCGTCAGCAGGGTTTTTTTAGGATCTAGTTCCTTCCTCGGCACATTAGGCTTTGGGATCCTGGCGAGGCCGCCAGGTCACCTTGTGTGGCTTGGATGGCCCCTGATTCCTCTGCTTGCGTGACCCTTCATCTACTTGTACCATAGTCTGAAGCAGCTAGAGACTGTCAAGGTTTAACGCTTTCGAAAGTGAGTTTAGCATTTCTTGTTTTAGCCATTTATTCTGAAGTACCCAGTTTGCATGGAATCTGCTCAACCTTTCTCAATTATCTTGTCTACAGGCTTAATCCACACATTTCTTCTCTGCAGCAGACAGTAGCTCACGTTGACGGAGGTCATCAAACCTGGATGTGCTGACAACTTTGCAGGTGCAAAAATACCCCCCTCCTCTTCCCACACGAAGTTAGGTAACACTGTCACTGGATAGGTGTGTCCACCTAGGTCACCCGGGCCCTCGGCCTAACCAGGTATCGTGTGGATGGTCTGCTGGCTCCAACAGTCTGCGCGTCTACGTATTTCTATTAGTGCTGAGCTAGGAGTTTTAGGAAGATGCACAGCGCCTTATCAGGCGATTTCTGACTTGTTCAGTCTAGGTAGGGAGTTAAGGTAAACAAATGTATAAAAGTATAAAACATGTACAAGTAGACAACTTTTATGAGCACAATTTTCAACTCTTCCACATATTTGCTTTGAAAACACTAAGTACGAGCTGCCTAATTCAAGAGTTGCTGAGTAAAATAAAAACATCAATCAGGTAAAGAGCCTTAATCCCCATGTAGCCCGTCTTCCCTTTTACCATCCCCCCTTGAAAAAAAAAAAAAACATAAAAACCCTCTAAATATCCCATTTGTAAACGATGTTCGGGTTAGGGGAAAAACCCATTACATAAGTTTACTGTTTGAACAGGGTTAAAACAAGAAACTTCAATGTTTTAAATGGAACATTGGTCACAATTCTAATAATTACCACTTAATGGTTATCTTGGAGTCCAAGGGAACACTCCCCCACAGCAGCGTCCGAGGCGCAGGGCTCTGCTATCACCGCTGCCGCTGGGGACCCATCGGGGAAATGTGCGGAGACGGGAGCCCCCGGGCTGATCCTCCACAGGGTGACAGAGGACGAGACGCGGCATGAGGCGCTGGTGCTTCTTCGCTTTCAGAAGCCCGTGTCATTTCAGATAAGTGGCCTGCACAGTATCGGTGGTCAGGAATTCCGAAAATACAGTTCTACTTTAAAAAAAACCCTCATCTTTTGTTTTTTGATCCTGTGTGATGATGGAGGGTTTCTTGTGCCCCCTTCACTGGCCCAGCAGCAAAGTATCTCCCCCAGCCTTACAGCTCCACCACTGCCTTCAGGACTGGCAGGTTCGCTCCTGTCACTGAGTCAACACTGGGGTCCTGAGGGTCGAGGGTCTAATGTTTCCTGGGCACAGTTTCCTATTTGTCCTTAACCCGAACCAGTTGCGAGAAAGGGAGGACTAGTAACATATCTTCAGCTTCTGTATGTGCAGCTTCACACACGTACAACCTGCGCCAGGGTCCCCTGTTTTGGAGGAGGAATCTCTAAAACACAGGCACCGCGTCCCCCCCGCCCCCCCCCCCCCCCCCGTAAGCCTGCACTCGGGGCGGCGGCACACGGCAGCGGGAGGGTTAAAGTGTTTTGGCGGGAAGTGTGCACGCGGGGATCCGCTCCCCCCGCCCTCCGTGGTTTTCTGTTTCTCCTTGAAACAAACTGTTCAGGGCGTGAACGATGCTTTTCTAGAGTGATGATGCGTACAAGTAAGTGCATCCTGCAAACGCTCAAGCCTCATCACCCTTGAGTTTTCCAGACTCCCCAGGCTGAGGCCAGGGGCCGCTTGGATGAAAAGTCTCCAAAGAAAACTCTGGACCCACAGGAAAGAGGGTGGATGAGTCACCAGGAGTCAGCCTGGTCTCAACGTGACCCCAGAGTGGGCACTGGGCTCCTTAAGCCAAAACAGAATGAAGACCTGAAAGCAAGCTTTTGCTCACAAAGGAGCCTAAACAGGAAGCTGGCTGCTGGATGCCAGCCCGACTGCGGCCACAGTCTGCGTTCACCCCCCCGCGGCTCTGCTGCCTGCTGGGCTGACTTCTCGGGGCCGCCGGCAGCTGTGAACCCCGCCCGGGGCAGGGCAGACACGGATGCACTTGTGGACCGCGGGCAGGGCGCAGTGTCACTACTGGGGAAGCACGCACGCCCCTAAGGCTTCTAACGTAAAGCTGAATCGCGATGGCATGTTGGTGCCTGATTGCAGCGACAAGCCAGGTCGGGATCACCTTGCACTGACTTTGAGTTCCAAGGACCCAAGTAACAAGACCAACTGCATTAAGCGTGGATTCGGTGCCTGACCATGGAGTCCAGCATTTTCAGGTTTCGGGAATTGCTTGCAACACTGAGGAACTAGAAAGACAAGTGCGTGTCAGCTCCTGCCTCCTGTGCCCTTGGAAGCCGCTGCTCGTCCTTCGTTCCCTGACTTACTATCCCAGTGAACTTTTTGTCTCTAAATTAAAAAGTCAGCCAAAAGGAAAAAAAAAAAAAGATTTAGTATGGGATCAAACCTTGTGAATCACTGTCAAGGTCACTTTTACCTCCTCTCCTCTCCCCCTGGACTGCTGGATGGCATCGTGCGCTCATAATATTCCAGATTCAACGCTATCATTTCCGTGGAGACAAAATGTCCTTTTACAGAGAATTATGAATTCAAGGGGGCACTACAGGGTGAAGAAGGTAGGTGGGAAATAAATGGACTAAAAGCAGAAGATAAATCACGTTCCTGCGAGTACAGCTCCGTCCGACCCCTCGGGCACGGCCCCCCGCAGCGCCCGGGCCCACGGCGTCCCCACACTGCACTTTGGGAACAGAGCGGTTACTTGGCTTTGCAAAGCCTCGGTTCTGCCAACGAAGGAGCTCAGATACTCCGTGTCCCCACTCAGAAGAAAGAGGCACAGCTGCCCAGTAATACAGGCCAGAGACCGAGAAGGGACAAAGAATTCTGGCGGCCCAGGCAGCAGGCCTCCCCTGCCGCCACCGGCCACCAGCCCGTCTCAGCACCCGTGGGCACCCCCAGGGCTCACTCCTAAACCCCAGGGTCTGGGGCCCTTTACGGTGCCGGAGAGCGTGAGTCTTCCGACCTAGCCGCTTAACAGCATTCCGCTTCTGTTACGCGCCGTCGCCAGACGCAAGCTACGATCAAACCTGTGTGAGGAGACAACAAAACAGCAGGAAGCCTTGATTTTCAGCCCACGGAATTTTCAGTTTCTTAGTAGGTGCATATATTTCTATTTCAGAGGCAACTCCTTTCCTTTGTAGTCCCAGGCTCTCGCTCAAAAGAGGAACTTTTACCACTTTCTCTACGTTCCTGTTTTCAGCAAAACAAAATCTCTGAGATGATCCCATTTTCAAGTAAAACAATGAAATCAGCCGAGGCGGCCAGGCCCTGGGGCTGGATGACACCATTGCTTTTTCATGGAGTCTGTGCTCCGTGTTATCGATCTTAGTCAATTTTTTCTTCCATCCTTCATTCTTGAAGGTCTGCAGACAGACAGGAGAAGTATGCGGCGCCACTGGGGCCCATTAGAAACTCTTCCTAAGTCTGAATGTAGAAAATCACTTTTTTTTCCTACTTCAATTCATGGCACCATCATAGTCCATTCTCTTTCTATGTATATTTCCCTCCAAACAAATCCTTGACTAGGTACTTTCAATCATTCGATCCTGAAGGTAGTTTTTTCCTGTTAAGAATATTTGCTTTAAAAAAAAAAACCCCAACAGAAAGAGCCCCAGGAAGTCCACATTGATGTCATGTACCAGACACCTCCTTCCCCAAGAGGCCCCTAGACTGTTCCCCAAAATCTCTGGTGATGCTTCTTGGCTTGGAATCAAACTGCAAGGAAGCATTTACAGATTTTCCCGCCACACACATAACACCACGTGTTTCCCAGTTTTAAGGTGCTGAACGAGACTCTCCTTGACTCAACATTAATCAGGCAGCATTGGGCCCCTTCTGGATAAGGCCTCGTTGAACTTGGGTCTTGGTTTTGTCCTGTCTAGCCCACTTGCAGCAAGTCATTCTTCACCCTTGATATGTGATCTCCCTCACTAGCCGTTCAGTTCCTCATCCTCGACCTTGGATGTCTAGGCTCTGGGCCCACCCTTAGCAAGACGCTGGTAGCAAGAAGGCCCCACCCCTGATGCTTCCCCTTCTTCACTTCTGTGCACTGACCCCTCCCTCTGTTCACTGGGGATAAAGCACCACTTGTCTGCGCTGTATTTGGAGTCGAGCTTGATCTTTCTCCTTGACAGTCTTGGTCATCAACACAACAGTCCTGAATAAAGTCTTCCTTGACATTCTACTAAGTCTCAGACTAATGTTTTCTTTAACACAGGTGACAATCAAAAGATGAATAAAGTATAGTCCCTGCCCTCAAGCAGCTGACAATCTAGATGGGGAAACCTCTGTTTTGACACACGCAGTATAACCCACACGGATATAGTGCGGCCAGAATGGAGTGCTACGGACAGACATGCAAGGGGCTGGGGTTTATTCTGATTCGGTGTAATATCTTTGTCATGTTTATATAGTAATTAGCATGATCCACTTTTCAGTGCCTATCAGGGTCTTTAGCATGTTACAAGATGTTGATAAAAATAGGACCACATATACTTGGGGAAAATGAATTTTGGCAAAAATATTGTGCAGATTAGCGAAGCCAACTAACACCTGGATTCTCTCTCACTTTTTGTATTCATTCATTCATTCATTCATTCATAAGAGACAGAGGCAGAGACACAGGCAGAGGGAGAAGCAGGCTCCATGCAGGGAGCCCTGGATTCTCTTTTTAAAGTGTTAAGTTCATGTGGTTATTAAAGAGTTATTTTGGCCCAAATATAAACATAGGAGAGTCACAAGAAGAAAGAACAATTCGATTCAATTAAAATGCATAATAATTGCCTCCGTTTTGTATAGTATTAAGGTGACCACAAAGCTCCAAGTCATCGTGGAAACTCCCAACGTGAAGAGGTCCTGTGTTCACGCAGGACAGATGACCACCAACACCCAGATCCTCCCCGTGGACCCTGGCTGGGGTCCCTGGTACTTGCTCCATCCGTATCTCTGCCACAGCCCATCGACTCCCTGTCTACTCTCCTTGCTCCCCAACTGCGTTTCCACCCTACTCCACGGTCATCTTCTTAAAACATGGACAAGATCCTGCCCCTTCTGTTTTCAACACCCATTAAGGACTCCCATTGCCTACAACGTAAGTCCAAACTCCTATTTGTGGGCATCTGTGCCGCATTCCTTTCCAGCACCTTCTCCCACCGTCTTTCTCTGCTCCCCACGTTCCAGCTCTCCCCGACCACTCACCAGCCCGAGCATCACACTTCCCCTCTACTTTGCTTGGACTGATTCCTCAGGGTAGGCTCTCCACCCTCCTACTTACCCCCTTACCCCAGTCCCACTGAGCCCTCAAGGTGAAGCCCGGGTACTAAGGTTCTTGAGCTGGCATTCCTTCCTCTCACATCAGAAGCAATCGCTCCCTTTTCAGTGTTGTTTCCATCGACAATTGGGAGTCCTTGCATGACAACGATTTCATTCACACAGAGCTTTATAAAATTATTTATTGGGCAGCCTGGGTGGTTCAGCGGTTTAGCACTGCCTTTGGCCCAGGGCAGAATCCTGGAGACCCGGGATCGAGTCCCACATCGGGGTCCCTGCATGGAGCCTGCTTCTCCCTCTGCCTGTGTCTCTGCCTCTCTCTCTCTCTGTCTCTAATAAATAAATAAAATATTTTAAAAAATAAATAAATAAATAAAATAAAATTATTTATTTGTTTGCCTGCTCCACTAGATCACAAATGATACGAGGGCAAAAGAATGCATGTGTGGCGTGTGTGTGTGTTTACTCAACGTACTAGCCTAGCTTCTGACAAATGTCAGGTATCTAAAAATGTAAATAAAAAAATAAATAAAAATAAAAATGTAAATAAATGGATCCCAGGGTGGATGGATTAAGTCAGATCCTTTAAAATAAAAATAAAATAAAATTAAAAAAAAAAACTCAACACCAAGGTACATTTTACGGCATTCCTTGCCTAAGACTCGAGGATATACCTTGGATTTATCCATCTAAGAATTTCTCTGAGCAGCTCATACATTCAACCTTCAACCCACAATACTTCCCAGGGTCATTAAGTTCGCTAATAGCTGCCCATCCAGTTCTTTCTTTCCCTCACTCCCTCTCCTCTCTACATAAAATATCACTTCCTTCAAATTTCACAGAGGGAAGTCCAAATTTCAGAATGCCAACATCTACTGAACAAGGCCAGTTTTACTCGCCCATGTGTGAAAACAGAACTGGGGTATTTCACAGAGTGTTGGCCTTTCTAGTTTGAAGAGTCTTGGCTTTGAAGTACGCTCTTCCACACCAGCATCGCATCTGTCCTGGCCCTTTCTGGACACTCTGTACTTCTGTGTAGACAAACTACCCTCAACGTTCTAGTTCTGTGGCTTTCCAGAAAAGTAAGGGAACATTTTGTTTCATTTTCAATATCCTCTACCTAATGATTCCTACTGAGCTGAGCGTGACCTCTGGGCTAGTGTGTTCAAGAGAGATTACAAGTCTCCTGGGTTGTGCCACGTGTGGGAATTTAAAAATTGATGCCCATTGTGCTGGGATCTTTGCCCCTTAAATTCATTAGTTCACAGGTGCCCAGCCTGAAGCTAATCTGTATGTACGCACACGGATGCGTACGCGTATGTCTAAGAACACAGCCACAGCCTTGAACTTTCTCATTCACAGTCGTTCTTGTCATTTGCCATGGACTTCCTCCCACGGGTCACTATAAAGCTATGAGAGATCTCGGCTGGCCCTGACTAAATCCAAGTGACTTTCAGGGAACCCCACAGGTTCTGCATTCCCCTAGACGTGCGAGTTCTTTGTTTCTTGTGTCTTAAGCCATTTCTCACAGATGACAAAGTACTTACTAGCTTCTACCAGGCAATATTCTCTATTTATAAGATAATAACCACCGCTTGGCCATTTCCAGATGGTGAAAGGAATGCCAAGTGGTCACACAGAGACAGGGGCTATACAGTAGACAGTAGTGAGGAGAGTGTCAAAAAGCCCAGAGACCCCAAGTGCAGAGGCCAAATACTGCTAAACACAAGTCGGAAAGAGCCCTGAATGTTTGCAAACCAGCTTGCTCAGGTTCTTACAGGTAAAGACGGAGCGCTCGGCTAGGGAGCCAGCTGCTGCTGAAGGCGGATGGGTTATCATAAAGTTCTGGTCCCTACAGCTTCCTGTTTGCGTGTCCCATCATGAGGCCTTTCAGTCCTGGTTTCCAGCTTTAGGTATTTTTGGCAAATCAGTTTGAACAAAGCACCGAAGCTAAGCCGGTGAGAAGGTATTCCCGACCTACAAAACGTCCCCTCCTGTAATTCCAACATGGAGATTCGGCATATGACGCCGAATTTCTTTCCTTTCCCAATCTAAAAGCATTTTACTTTGTTGACCTGAAGCAGTTTAAGAAAAGAGGTGATCGTCTTTAAAAACAAGCAAACAAACAAAAGCAAGCTTTTGAAGGGTGGGGCTTGAACACCCAAGGTGGGGCCTGAACCCACAGCCTAGAGATCACCATGGTCTATACTGACTGGGCCAGGCAGGTGCCCCGAGGGATGACCGTCTTGGTTAAGAGAGGACATTCTACTTCTGCATCTGTCACACCTGAATGCCTTATGTTCGACAAATAACCTTATATGCAAGATAAAAGAGGGCTGGTTTAGAAACCCTAAGAGAAGAGAGAAAGGAGCTACTTTAACTTTCTTTTAAGATTTTTAAAGTGATCTCTACAGCCAATGTGGAGCTCGCACTCACAACCCCAAGATCAGGAGTCACGGGCTCTACCAAGGGAGCCAGGCACGTGCCTCAGAGCTGCTTTAAATGGGTCTAAGTTTAATTTCTTCCAAGCTCTGAATAGATGCACTGGTGATTTCTTTTTCTCACGATGCTTTCACTCCCAGTGATTTGCTTTAGCACCAGGGAGGGATCTGAAGCTTAAGAAAGGAGCAGGGCCCAGCAGGAGAGGAAGAAACGGCTCAGATGGGAAAACTGTCACATTTAGAAGCAAGACTCAATCATGACCATCTTACAAAGGATGGAAAAGTCTCTCTGACAACTCCTCTCTCTGGATCTATTCTCTCACAGAACATTTTATAATTTATGTGTCAATATTTTCACGAGGTCCAAGCGTGTTTGCCATCTTTCTCGGAACATGAGTGTTAAGTACACCTGACTGCTTCTCAGTGAAGCCTCTGTAATAGGCTGGTCTGGCACCAAGAAAAGCTTCTCAAAAATTCATCCAACCAAGAGGCAGGGCAGTCAACACTACAAGCCACGCACTTTGGCCAGGATGCAATGTGATGGCAAAACAGACTCTCCCACAGGGCAAAGAAAAACACTCACTTGGGACGTGAAGAAAGAAAAAAGACCACGGGCTGGGAACACGTGCTCTTACCTGATGCTCTGGGTCTTGGCCATGCGTTTCTGTTGGATACATTTTTTTTTAACTAAAAAATATAAAATCTGCTTGGATGATTCTGTGGCATGATATTTTCTGAATTCAAATATTTCACCGGATAAAATACTTCAATTCCTTTAGATCCTTTAGACACGGGCTCTCATTTTTCTGTTGTTTTTGCCAAAAAGGCAGATGGAAAGGATGTATCGTGTAAGAATCTAGGATTGGACACTGTGGGGTAGAAATGATGAATCAAGGCTTACGGCTTGTGCTTGGCTCTCTGTGGTGCATTTTGGCAGCCTGTGTTCCATGTGTCAGAGGCTGTCTGACTCTGCACGATGCTGGTTGACGGTGGTGGAATTCTACATGTGACGCAAAGACGCAAGGGAAGGAACGATGGAAACTGTTAAGTACGAGGGAGAATAGGTGAAATGCGAGGATAAAAATAAGAAGAGCAAGAGAGCAATGAAAGAAAAGACAAAGAGCCCACATGACGTAGGGGAGCACACAGATCTTTCCAAACTGCGTGAGACGCGATGCATGTGTGGCGATGAACAAACCTCCTCCCATACACACCGTGCATTTACCGGAGAGCGTCCAGCCGGCCCCCCTCTTCCTCCCTCCTCTACCCTGCACTGCACTTATCCCACACAGGAAGTGGACCCCTGCCCCGGCTCTGTGTTCAGTCACAGATGCGATGAATCCAAAGGTTGCTTCTTTCCTCGGGGCATCTGGTCTACAGCTTCAGTCCCGGGTAGCAGCCGCGGCCCCCGCACGGCTACGCACCTGAGGCCGGCATGGACGGCTTTACCTGGACTCAGGTGTCACCCGCGCTCTATCGCAAATAATGCAGGTTGTTATAATAACGGTAGCAAACTTCAAAATTTAAAAGTGGGTGTAAGAATGCGATTTAAAGAAACCAACAGCAAGGCACATTTTGCAGCCCATTCAGTTAGCCGGCTGTGATGGTCAGGAGTCCTGCGTTACGCATCGCGATGACATCTTTGGCTTTCTTCTCCTCACCTGCTTCGTCTCACCCGGAAGCTGGGTTTTGCTCGTTTTCCACATTTAAGCCGTCATGCTCTCCCGCAGAGCCACGGGGAGAGGGTCAGCCCTCCCACCACCGTGTATCATCCCTCCTTGGGCCTTTTTTATTTAACGAGGCAGAAACAGAACAGGATCACGCTCGCGGTTCGCGCAAGCAGCTGCATCTGGGCAAACTGGCTTCCGCGATGCCGACGCCAGGGTCACAGCTGCCCGTCCCCTAACGGGAACGGAGGGACTGTGCCCTGCCTTCCTGCGCAAGAACTAGGAAGCCCCCTGACATGCTGTTGTCCTGGTCCACGACGAGGTGAAATAAGCACGCGAGGGACGGCTGGCAGAGGCTGTGCCGGCAAAGGCCTTAGCAGAGCTCAGACTGAATGGCTTCTGCAGAGACACTTTCGAAAAAAGCGGATTTTTGAGAATCATGAAGTACCTTATGCTAAAAACAAGTTCACTGAGGTTTTAACATAGAGATTGAAAGTGGTTTTCACTACAAGCTCAACTCTGGCCAGGAAACTGCTGACGGGTGGTCGGCGTGGGCGGTCCCTTGTCGGGGCCGCGGAGCACTGTGGCCAGCGTCCCGAAGGCCCTCACGAGCTCTGGAAGGGCAGTCCCTGGGTGAGCCCTCAGTTACCTTCAGAGAAACACCAAAACCACATGGCATCCCGCTTTCTCTTTTGCAAAACGTGTGACTCAACATAAAGAAAGACATTCTGGCAGGAAACAGACCGACACGAGTCCACGCGTCCACCCCTCGGATGGCGCTGCTTTGCTGCGATGCCGCCGGGAAAACCTCGCCTGTGGGTCTGGGCTCCCTCGCGGGCCACGCTCTCCCAGGGCCCAGCACTACACAAGCAGGTCCTCCCCAAAGCAGCAGCTATTCCAAGGGTACAGGGTGACTCACGGTCACCTTCATTCCAGCAATGCTTATGTCTACCACAGAGAGAGCCACTGTCCATGCAAACTCTCATTAACTTTCTGCAGGTGGTTAAAACAAATTAAATTAATTAAACCTAATCTCTAAAAACCTACCCGCCCACATATTTTGGGCTAAGAACACCCTACTTCTATAGAAACAGTTAAGACTAAGGAGAGCCAGTATTTTGGGAATAAGCTTTCTGTAAAGTTCTGGGCCAGTTTTTACACTTTGGTTACAAGTATGATAAAACGTCTGCCTAACATAATAGTAATATGGAACAAACTTCCTAAATAAGAGTGAACTTCAATTCCAACCACAGATTTTACTTTACCTGTTTGAAGTAGTGTTTCTTTGGGATGAAATACTACTACTACTACTACTACTACTACTACTACTACTACTAATAGGCTATAATAATAATATAATAGCACAGGCTGCTATATTTCTTTGGGATGAAATAATAATATAATAATAATAACATAATAATAATAATAATAATAATAATAATAATTTACTATGTATCATCACAAAAGAAAATTATCCTAAAGTTTAACACACGAGCTTTCTAGGCAACTTGGTGATTGTCTTGTCAAGGAAGAAAGTTATTCTGATACTTGTTGAAACAATAAGGAAGACTTTACTTGGAACTACGCAATGGGGTAGAGAGAGCAGGCTCAGCTCTGAGTACAGCAAGGAACAGGGGTGCTTCACCGCCAAGGAGCCCACGGAGGGTCTGTGCACGACATCAAGGGTGGGGAGATTCTCACTAGAGGCAGGGCAGGTACTTATCGGTATCAAGGGTGGGGAACGAGGATCTTGAGAGATTTCCAGGGTGATTAGCTATCAAGGGTGGGGGACTCTCCCTAAACTGGCATAGCAGGATTCTTGCTAAAGGCAAGTGAGGCAAGGACCCTTCGGGAAGGTCAGGGTTGGCGTCTGGGTTGAGAAGAGGGCTAACTACAATTTGGTTAATGAGAGCATCTTCGTCAGTTGCTACCCTACAAAACATCTAAGTTGTTAAACGTCAAAAGCATTCAAAGACATTATGAGAGTCAGCATCAAGAGGACAGTGGATTTATGGGTTGGTAGAGACATTCCAAATTAATTTGGAGCATATGTCTCTATTACAAATCCCTTGAGGATAATAATCCGGCAAAACCTCCTTCTCCAATCAACACTAATAAACTCAAAGGTCACGGCTCCTTTGGAATGAGGGCCATCTGGTTGGCAACACCTCCTTAAATTGGCCACAAATAGAGCATGTTATCACCTCCTTCAGAGTTACAGTAACAGCTCTTATACTCTGAAAATGGAATGGCATAAAACAGCCAATTGCAGAGGGAGCACGGAGGGTGGAAAATCACCACACATGAAATGACTCTGTGACTGGTTCCGGTTATGAGTTAACACTAATCGTTTCTGGTAATTAGGGCTTATAGTTGCTATAAGTGAGGTCTTTCAAGCATTCGGTATTACTGTGTCATTTTCCCACTGACCATTCCAAATGAAAACATACACATTCATTAAACAGAAATTCCACATGTTCAGGGGGAAAGCAGCCCAATACAATAAAAACAGCTGCTAGCTATAAAGTAGTGTGATAACTAAAGAGACCGTTGTTGAGACTAGAACTGGTGTTTTTAATTCTCCGGTACGGCATCCGTGTAGCTATGGTAACAGCAGACCCAGATAAATGAGTACAAAAAAGGAATCCTTTACATTAAGGCTCTATGACGCTACATTTTAATTTCCTTTAGGAAATGACTAACATTAGATCAGTGGGGTTTTGTTTTTGTTTTTGTTTTTTCCATCAAAACAAAGTCAGCTCTGCGATGGAGCAGCATTTGACCTGTACAAACAAACAATTCAGAAATAAAGTTCTATTTTCCAGAACTTCTTGTCAACATTTTCCTCCTCACGAACTGACTTTCATTTTCTGCAAATAAGCAGACATTTCACACGATCCCTTTCTGTCTCCTACCTGAAGCGACAACCAAACCATTAGTAGACTCAGTATGAAAACCCCAGACCTGGGCTGTCCCGTGCAATGACCACCGGCCAACATTTGGTTTGGGGCCAGTCTGAACTGAGATGTAACGTATGTGTGAAATACACACATTTCAAAGACTTAGTGCAAATAAATAAATAAATCTCTCAGTGATCATTTTATTTCAATTACATGTCAAAATGATAGCATTTGAGATATAAGTTAAGTAAAATACACAAAAATTATTTTCACCTATTTACATTTTTTACCCTTTATATGAGGCTACTAGATAATTATAAATTTCATATGTGGCTCATGTTACACTTGTGGTGGACAGTGCTGCATTAGACACTTCTTTGGGGGAGGCTGTTTTTCCCAGCCATCTGAAGAGAATGAATATTTCACACGTCAGAAATAGCACACCAGCAGAATCACATAATGACCCTACAATGGGCCCATCTGCTCTGCTACTAATTTAACTCTGTTATATAATCTTTTTACTGTATGTAAAAAGGTAGTGGCCCTCCACTTTTTTCATGATATACAGCGTGTATTCAGAAGCAATGCTAACCACAATAGTCAAAACTCTAATAAATAGAAATTCAAAAATAAGTAAACAACAGAAATTTCATGACCACATATCTGCAAATCCAAGAAATCCATGAAAACCACTTTGCCCTCTTCTCATGCCTTAAGTACCTGCCATTAAATACCACTGATACTGTATTAATTTGAGGTTATCTGGGCTTGGTAATATTAAAGTACACTATTATGAAATTTTATGACACTAAATGAAATCAAACTTTCAACTACACTTCTGACATTGACTATATTTGTCGCAAAGGGCAAAATATCAACTGGAGAGACTAGTGCTAATGAACAGTCACCTGGGTGATCAGAAAGCTGAATCTGTACTATTTTACACTTACGTTATAAGACAATAATGTTCGTTGATTTATTTCACTGGCCCTAAATACTTTGAATTGTGATTCATTCAAATGTTCAGCGTGCCTGTCTCCCAAATATCAGGAATAACAACAGCAATGACTAAAAAATAAAAATAATTTGAAGAAGAAGAAGAGGGGTGCTGTTTACAGGGTGAACAATGTGCTGCGGAACCGAACAGGTCCCAACGTTACATGGCAAGAAAGCAACCACAGCATGGAGTTAAGAGTGCAAGATCCTCCTGCAAATGGCTCCATAACTGAAAGGCTGAGAGAGAAAAAGTGATTTATTTTCAAGCCAAGGAAAGACCAAAACTAACAGATGACTTTCAAGTTCATAGCCTCTGACGCATAAGAGGTCATTTCCACATTTAAACTTTCCTTTCTTCCTGTGGTTCTGTCGCCCAGATAAACAGGCAGCAGAGACCCACTGAACAAGTGGGTGGTAGTGAGAATATTCCATACCGACGAAGAGCCTGCTGAAGCTGCAGGCAGCCTTGAGGGAAGGAAGACACATCTTGGTTACCAGGCTGAGACAATCTATTTTCAGCAGAACCATCCTTGCTTAAAAGAGAGGGGAAAAATAGGTTCTGATGAAATATAAATAGGAAAAAATTAAAAAGTGATGGGAAATTGATTTTTTCCCCCCAGATTCCTTATTGGGCTGGGGAGAGAATCAGAACCGGGTAGACTCGGCCTGGAGATGGTTTTTTTCAGCAATCCAACGTGGATTCGAAGCCCTGAGGGGCAGTCATGAGTGGGTGATTTGTCCAAGAGTGCCCATAATAAGAAGCGGTTTCTTATTAATGTTAAAACTGGACTTCATCTGAGTTAGGAAGGGAATGATAAAGCGTGTCCGTGGCTGTGTAACCTAAAACACAACAGCCCAATGTGCCAAAGAACCAAAAATACCCTTGACGTAAACTCATGGAGTAAGAACCACCATGTTGTGCTGTTTATTATAAAAATAAGCAGCCATTTCCACACAACGCCAGCTAATAAATGCAATGAAAACCCCTGCAGTCTGTGAGGACATGTCATCAACTGATATGAGGGACTGCTGACACTCCTGGATCCCGATATGTTACTACAGGGTCCCCCAGCATGAGGTCCCAAGTCCTAAGTCCCTACTAAATCACTAGTATTACACCTGGGAAGGCGGCTCTGGATGCTTTCATTTTCTGCCCAGCTCCTCATTTGAGCCTAGCCTGTAAATTCAACTCAGTGACCCATGGCTGAGGTTACACACCCTGCGAGGTGAGCAATGTTATTCTCGATTCAATGAAAATTACTTTGAAGAACAGATGTGATAAGGAACGCTATAGTTTTGCACAGCAGAAAATACTCTGAGGTCTAGAGATGAAAAGTGTAGGAATATCACCTGTTAGTAATGGATAGATTGATGGTTAGCCTAACTTCTCATGTTTTTGTAAAATCCAAATAAGGCAGCAATGACAAAAACAACAGCACACTAATAGCCACTGAGCCAAATATTCAGGAGTAGGTGCTTTCCTCATTTGGCTGCCATACTGAGTCTTTTCAAAAGGCAGATGAGGCCACAAGCAACTGGGCAAAGGCCCAACTGTCTTGTAGCTTCGCCAAAAAATGTTGAAGTAGATACGCCGGCGTACAGACATTCTAATTACCCCGCTATTCCATGGCCTATCAAAACCCTTTGTACTATTGCACATCTGCTGCTCCCATCTGACATCTGTTTAAATCTCGACTTCTCAATGCTTTTACAAACATATCTTAGTTCCACACAGAAAGCTGAAAATCTATGGAATTGGTAAAAATGGCAATGAGCTGACTCATTTTTAACTAGCCATGCAGGATCTCGTAAGGAAACAAGCACCGCACTCGAATATCACTCTTTACACTGTCCACCCACAAGGGCTCACAGAATTGTGCTTTTATCTTTTTTCCTACGATGCTATACTTAAAAGATTAAAGCGCATACACCAGTGACATCAGGTTATTTAACCTCTATAATTAAAATGTTAACTGCAGACCCAACAAATAAGGGGGCTGATTTTTCAAAAAATATCTAAACAGATATTCAGGTGTTAAGACACTAAAGCTACTTTTCTAGACTAACCCCCTGCACGCATGGTTAACCTGATAATAAACACGGCATGTTTAGTTAAGCAAATAAAGTAAACCAAAGGATAAAGTACACACCAATGTGTGTTTTTCCGTGCTCATGTGTATTCCTTTTTCTCGACAAGCCACTTAGATCATGACAAATTGATGTGTGCTGTATGAGGCTGAGTGGATTAAGTCTGCTCTGCTGTGTGTCTGGATTTGGTCTCCCTAAGTAAAAAACAAGAGTTGACTATAAATTCACTATCAAATCCTGTCCAGATTGAAGGGCTACAGGAAGACAAACCACCAATTTTGTGATATGTTAATCTTGTGATTGTTCATCAACTCATGTATTTTTGTTTTCGTTTGATGAACGGCTTCTCTGAAATTCAGTTTTTTTTTTTTGTTTTTTTTTTTTACCCATCAAATGTGGACAATTCTGGTACTTATAAGGGCTATGAGGGGATTAAACCAAATAATTTCATCTTATTAATTAGCATGAAAAAAGCACACAAAGTGTTTAGTATTTTGGTAGGCCCCAAAGTGTTAGCTTTTATTATTGTCTTATTCAGGAATGATGTTGAAGTTCTGTGTGAACATTAGAATTTCTGAGTGTTGCTCAAGAGACATTTCTCCACTACTTATTAAGATTAAATTTAAAAAATGCTGATGTGTCACAGGGAAACTATAAACCAAAGTCAAAATCATCCATTTGCTCCTGGTTTATCCATGTTTGGACCAATACCCCACGGTCTTCTCTGCTTGCTGGGCACACACGGCTGAACTACACTTCTCAGCCGCCTGTGAGTTAGGTGGGGCCACGTGGCCAGTTCTAGCCCATGAAATGCAAGCGAAGTAGTGAACGTGAAAGGCGGCCAATGGAATGTGGGAGAAGGAGTGATTCCTAAGAACTCCTGAGCAAACAAACCTTTCCTTTCCTTACCTGCCATCCGATGCTGGAAACCAGTGAAGAACTCAGAGGCCCCAGAACATGGCGGAACTATTACAATCAAGGCGCCTAGAAACCTGGCTCTGCGTGGAGCGCGGCCCCCGTTGACATGGTCTGTGGCACCGACAAGAGCGAAACCTTGGCTAAGCTACGCGGCCGAGACGTCAGCAACGTTTGCTGGGCAGTGAGCGGCCCCCGACCCGCGCCTTCTCCCTCCTGTGGGCAGGATTCTAACATCTTTTAGCAACCATAACAGCTAGTATTTCACCACGTGCCAGATAGTATTCCAGGCTCTACGTCCCTAAATTCTCCAACGACCCTATGAGCCTGGTATATTTTTCGGATGAGCAAAGTGTCAGGGCAGCCAAGGAAGCCGGCGATCCTGGCACGTGTCCGGCTCGCCCTAGAGCTGGTGTCCTCAGCCACTGTCCCCACTGCCTTTTCAATACAAATGCAGCACCGTACACACACACCTTCGGGATCATCCTCCCACCCGCATGCTAGGCAGGGCTCATCCAGCCGCAGCCAAGAAGAAGGCCGTCGGTCAAGGTACTCTCATTTCCCCTTTGTAGCTCACGCCACGTCCCAGGCCTCCCCATTTAAGGGTCCTATCGGGCACAGTCCATAGATTCTCTGACCTTTGTTTCAACTTTCCTTATACCAGAGCTTCTCTGGTTCCAGGACTTAACTTTTCTTGGGGATCCTGCTCACTGAGAGCTGATCACTTGGCAAGTTGATGTGACCCATCAGGGTTCTCCTCCCCTCAGATTATCTTTTTATTGTAATGGAGGTTTGGACAGAGGCCTTCAAGAGATAAAGCCATAATCTGAAACGGTTATTGGGTTGCCGACAGTTTCCAAACCTCTCCAGGTAGATGAAGGAGCTGTATTTGTTTGGATAAAGAGCAGCACTTGGCAGACTTCAGATCAGAGCCCGTGGGGCCATTCTAGCTAGGATAAAGCACATTGACTACAGGCAGACTACAAAACACGTCCCCTCGTTTCTAGGCATGTCTGCAACCCCTTCCTTTAAGAACTGCTACCTGTTTTATGCTATTAACAAGCAATCATGGTGATCTTACGACCCAATGAGGCCTAAAGCTGTCCACGAAGGCTGGCTCTCACACCACCGAAGGGTATCCTACCACGAGAAACAAGCTTGTCTTTTCTTTATAGTTCTTTGGGCCATACCATAAAGTAAAATCCACCCCAGTACTGCGCCCTCTCATAAGGATCTCATTATAGGGAAATTTACTTGTTTATAGGGAAATTATTTCATAGCCTAAACTCTAGCCACGCTATGGGAAAATATCAGTTCATCAGACAAGGTGCATCCCCGGCACCGTATCCAAATCAGAGGTAAAAGAACAAGCTAGCAAATGACTTGGCCCAGGGCAAGCGCACCTACCCTTGAGGTCTGAGTTACCCAAGGGGATTCCTTGTAGGACAATCATGCAGAAGAAACAGTATCAAAAGCATGGTTGTGGGGTGCCTGGGGGGCTCAGTGGGTGAGCATCTGCCGTGGCCCAGGGCATGACTCCAGGGACCGGGATCGAGTCCCGCATCGGGCTCCCTGCAGGGAGCCAGCTTCTCCCTCTGCCTGGGTCTCTGCCTCTCTCTCTCTCTGTGTCTCTCATGAATAAATAAATAACAGCTTTATTTTTTTTAATTTTTATTTATTTATGATAGTCACACAGAGAGAGAGAGAGGCAGAGACACAGGCAGAGGGAGAAGCAGGCTCCATGCACCGGGAGCCTGATGTGGGATTTGATCCCAGGTCTCCAGGATCGTGCCCTGGGCCAAAGGCAGGCGCCAAACTGCTGCGCCACCCAGGGATCCCTAAATAACAGCTTTAAAAGAAAAAAGCACTTTCCTTTACTAAAGCTTTAGTTAATCGATGACTCTTATTGCACATTATAAAGAGAAATGATAGAATCCAGAAGAATTTACTTAGTATCAAGGTATGAGCACCAATGCTGTTTTATGCAGTCGAACATTCACTGTTACTTGTCAGCCCTTTAGAGTCCAGACAGGCTGGGTGGCTGAGGGACTAACCAGGGTCACATCCTTAGTAAGTGGCAAAGCTCGCACATGAACTCAGGTTAATTCTTCGGTATTTTTTTCTAGGAGACGGAGAGACTGGGGGTGGGGGCGGGCAGGGGGAGAGGGAGAGAAGGTAAAGCAGGCTCCATGCCCGCACCAAGGCCTGCGGGGCTCCGTGTCGCCTGGGCCGGGATCGAGATCCGAGGCTGCCCTGACGGAGCCCCACGCCCCAGGTCGCCAGCACTTTCAGCCACTATGCTCTGTGCCTCCCCAGCAGGGCTTATTCTGGGCACAGCTCCCCGAGGTCCTCCCGTCGCCCTCCTCGAGCTCGCTCAGGTTTCTGGAAGTAACCGTCCCAGGTGCTGGGGGCCCCCCCTGAGCTCGCCTGGCCCCCCTGGCTGGACCTGTCTCCGTGGGACCCTCCCCACCGAGGCGCCCGGTGCCCATTGAGTGGGGCTACGTCTCCGCACTCAGGTGGCAGCCGAGACCCACGGAGGCCGCTTCCCCCTGGGCACAGGGCGCGAGCTCCCAAGGAGGAGGGACGCGTCTTCGTGCAGGTTCACGGGGTCGCCCCTGATTGAATGACTCCGGGAGATCGTCACCTTTGCCTTTGAAACGATCCTACAGTCGTAGCCTCGGTGACAGAAAGCAGGCAACCGTCTATGCTTGATCCCGGCCCCGGCTCTGCAGCGGCTGCAAAGGGGCCCAACTAGGTTTTATCTGTAGGTCGGCCGCAGGGACGTGGTGGGGGCTGGGGAGGTCCTCGCTGGGTGACACACTAAGTGCCCGGACAGACTGAGCGTCCCGAAGGGTGACGGCCGAGCGGGCTTTTCCGAAGCACACAGGTGGGCAGCAGTTCCGTGCTGGGGCTGCCGCGCAAAGGCCCAGAACCCGCCGGGCCCGGCCTGGTGACACACCATCCCCGGGGGGGGGGGGGGGGGGGGGGGGGATGCAGCCCAAAGCGGGGACAGCGCATGGGAAAGCAGACGCCCAGCCCCACGGGCTCCGGGTATTCAAATGTTGTGGGCTGGGGAGTGTGAGTGAGTGTGAGTGGGTGTGGGGGGCGTCTACGACCTCGGGGAGGGCAAGGCAACGCTGCTCAACCTACAAAGAATTTGGTGCTGATGTGCAGATCCATCTAGATCCAGATCCAGAACCTGAGACAGAGGCCACTGAGGCTTCCGGGGCTGCAGGCCCGTGTCCCCAGGCCCTCCCGGCCCCTGCAGCTGGCCCCGCATGCAACGGCGTGCTTGGTTCACCGCGGCCCGGCCTTGCTCGCGGGAGGCACCAGCAGCCCCGCTCTGCCCTCGGCCAACCTGCCTTAGCACCCAACGTCCCCGATCCCTAGAAACGCCGCAGTTGTGTGCAAACTGGGTCACTTGGCCACTCTGTGGGCATCTCATGTTGGATCTCTTTTATGCCTTTAACAGAGGGGTGCTTCCATTTATTCTTTTTTTTCTTTCAAAGGACAACGCTTTAAGGCAAAGTAACCGTTTTGTGATATAAGTAGAATATCGAGGCTATAACTTGGGCTACTCCAAATGCTGCACCGCACATAAAGTGACAAATCTGAACATGTAAAACTGTTTTTAGAGTCCTATAAGGCAACATCCCGTGCAGTTTTTAACACTAAAATACAGTATTTAATAGTATTACTGATGGTACATTTAAAAGCAACATCCTTTCACCTCAACTGTGTACAAAATTTACAAGCTGTGGGTTGAGAGAACCCCTTCCTAAGGACTCTTAGGCCTGGAAGCCACTGAGCCAGGCTCTGCCCCCCCCCCTCGGGGGCACAGGGCCGACACCCACAAAGAGCAACACCCACAAAGAGCCCACGGCTAACCCCAACCTCCAGGCTCCCCTTACCAATTCCTGACCCCGCCCTTCTCCATTCTTATCTGGAAATGCAAACTTCCCGACTTGTTTTGCTCTCTTGAGGGACAGCAAACTGCTCCAAGGACAAACTAGCCTCCAGCAGAGTGGGATGCAAGGGAAACAATGTCCCCATTAGCTAGCTTCATTATTATTATTTTTGCCTCTCCTAAGTCACTAAATGTTTTAAAAAAAAAAAAAAACTTTTCTTGCTTGTCACATCTCGCTTTGCTCTGTAATTCAGCTCATTTGCTGCTGGTGCAGGTAGTACGCTGTATGCTAAAGGTGTGCCTCTAACACATTTCCAGGATCCCCCTTTCCCATGCAGAATGCTGCCACGGTATTTTTTAAAAGAATTTATGTATTCATTCATGAGACACAGAGACAGAGAGAGAGAGAGAGAGAGAGGCAGACACACAGGCAGAGGGAGAAGCAGGCTCCATGCAGGGAGCCCAACCCGATCCCGGGACCCCGGGGTCATGCCCTGGGCTGGAGGCAGATGCTCAACCTCTGAGGCCCCCAGGTGCTGCCACAATATTTATAGCCATGACTCCCACTTGCAGAGGGACCCTTGGTCAAACGTCCTGCCTACCACCCTCCTCCAAGAAATCCTTCACGAGGGATCCCTGGGTGGCGCAGCGGTTTGGCACCTGCCTTTGGCCCAGGGCGCGATCCTGGAGTCTCGGGATCGAGTCCCCCGTCAGGCTCCCTGCATGGAGCCTGCTTCTCCCTCTGCCTGTGTCTCTGCCTCTCTCTCTCTCTCTCTCTCTCTGTGACTATCATAAATAAATAAAAATTTAAAAAAAAGATTAAAAAAAAAAAGAAATCCTACACGACAGGAAACCATCCATATGTAGTCAACCCAACATTGTCCCAAAGTACTGGATCACAGGGTCCAATCTGCACTTACAACAGATTTTGGGAAACTCAAACTAAGGTATTCACAGAATTGAAAACAAACAGTCTCTTTGTCTCAACTAGACTGAATCTTGCTAATTGAGGGAAAGTGGTGAGCAAACCATAGGCTATCTCCCATATTAATCTTTTTCATCAACAAATTAAATTCTTAGGAAAGATAAGGATGAAGAATAACGTTTAAGGAATAAAGCTTAAGTGTTTATAGAAGATATTTTGGTTTTAAAAACTTACCCTAAATTTTGAGGGGGGGAAAAAATCCTTGTCCAGCAAAGCATTCAATTCTCTACCAGGATTTCCCAACAGCTCATAATACCAACAGGGCACAGCTCTACTCAATATTACAGTGAAAATTCCTGGCAGCCCCCTTCCAAGAAAAGCAAGTTTTAGATCAAGAACCTCCAAATATTGATATTTTCTGGTCTGGAAATTATATTAAGAGATCAGTCTTTAAGCAGTTCCCTTTCCAAAATGGAACATTATTAAAAAACTAAAAATGTCACAAAAACTATTTAAAAGTCATTTAAAAGGCTGCTGCCACAGACAAAAATTTATTGCCCCAGTGGAAATTCTGACAGCTTTCCACATGTAAATAAATATTATTTCCATTATTGTGCTTTTTTTTCCCCCATTATTGTGCTTTTTTATAAGGTCCCCAAAATAGCTGCAATGAGTCAAAAATATTTCTAGACTATAAATAAGCATATCCTTTCCCAAAAAATTCAATAATAAAACCCAACTATCAAATCGCTATCTAATGGTTCTAGAGGTAGGTACACACGGGAAAATGTTAAACAGATTATATGAAGTCAATAAGACTTGTGGAAGTGTCTGAGTTATCCAGAAAACACAGTAGGAGAATTAAAAATAAATTCTAATAGATTTACTTAAAATTGGTGTAAGCGGCGTCGGTCGCTTGACCTCAGCTCAGATCTTGACCTCAGGGTTGTGAGTTCAAGCCCTGGCTACTTAAACAAAAACAAAACGAAAAACAGTCACGCAAGAGGATCAGGAGGCAGTAAGATTCCGACAAAGGCTAAAGTGAATTTTAATTACTACTCGTGTTTTGGGTTCCTAACTTTAAAATGGGGATAAGGATCTAGGCTCTACCTGGAGAGCAATGAAGAATTTGGAAAGAATATGGCTACCAAGATCCTGAAAACACACCAACATCTACTAACTCTGTGACAGGAGAAATCCCAGCCTGCCTTCCGAGTGACAAAATATGCCACTGAACGGGTAAGAAGCCAGAGACCGTTTCTGGGCTCTTAACGCTGCCAACCTGGAGGCGATCGCACCGCTGCCTGGGGAGCCCCCAGCTTGGCCAACTTGACTGGAGGCTCCATCAACCTGCACTCGTGTTTCTGGGTCTGACGGGTCCTGGGGCAGCAAGCAGAAGAGCCTGAGGTCCGCAGCGCTCTTCCCCCTCCCCCCTCGGGCTGGGGCTCATGACAGATTGTATCTTCACACGTCCCCGGGCAGCTAAGTGCTCGTTCCACTCTTAACTCCCAGCGGAGTCATCTATGTTGGAAGTTCTACCCGAGAAGAGCTGGTTTGACGTGCTCGGTAAAAATGAGGCCTCTGTCCGGATATTCCGAACCCTGGGCTCTCTAAAGTAGCTCAGGTCTAGAAGAGGGTTCATTCATGGACCAAGGCGTTAGCTCTTCACGCAGGCAGGTCCAACCAAGCTCTTACCTTCCAACCTGGACAGCTTGTTGGGCTGTTAGAAATAACCTTTTTTTTTTTTTTTTTTTTTTTTTGGTGAGGGAGAGAATGAGGGGGAAGGAGCAGAGAGAGATAATTCTAAGCAGGCTCCAGACGCTGCGTTGAGTCCCACACAGAGCTTGATCTCACCATCCCAAGACCTTGCCCTGAGTTGAAATCAAGAGTCGGGAGCTTAACCTGTGGAGCCAGCCAGTCTTTGTAGCACCCGTAGCAAGGGAGGCTGAAGCAAGATTCTTGCTCATTCTTTCCCTGTCCTGATGTATATAGGGTTCAGGACTGAGCCCTAGGGCTGTAGGAGTAAGAAAGGGCGGGCATTACATTAGCAATCAGGGTTCAAAGGCTCTTTGCCAGTCTTTTCAAAGCATCCCAGATAATACCCTGTGGATTGGCCTGTGTTAGACTTCAGGGGGGCAAGCCCAGCTGACCTGAGGCCTTGCCCCGCTCATCACATTAGGCAAGAGGAAAATGACCTGGTACCTATTTATATGCACTGGTGGGCCATTCCTTCCTCCACTACTAGGGGCTCTGCAGGCCCTCGACAACCTCTAAGCTTCTGTCTCAAATCAAAACTCTTTTCAGGTATTTTTTTCAACACACCTCCTAAGAGGGGGCAGCAGGAAGGGACGAGACCGGCCAGCACCGGCACGAGCCTGCTGACGTAGACCCGACCCGGCCTAAGTTCAGAACGTGGCTTCCCTTCTACGAAATTCATCAGCATCTCATAAGCAACTTGAAAGTGATTTTTATATAAAATTTTTAAGTACGAGGCCAAAGTGCCCAATGCCGTGGCAAAGAACACGAGCTCTCCCGTTGGCCTGTCAGCATTGCTGTATGTCCCCAGACAAGCCATCTGCCATCTGCGACTGCAGTTTCCCCACCTGTAAAATGGAGAGGACAGGAGCCCCCCCACAGGGAAAAGCGTCTCTCTAACGTGCTGGGTTTACACGTGGTCTAGAGGAGCGGGCCTCCGTGCACAGCGAGGACTATGACTGTTACTATTGCTACTTGCAGCAAAGGCAAGTGAGCTCAGGGTGCAGAGGACGACTCTGTTCAGGGAAAACTCATTTTCACTGCTTCATCTACTAGGGGATTTCTTGAGAGTCTCAAAAAAAAAGTAAAGGTCTATTGTGTGGTCTTGGGCAAGGCACTTACCCTCCCTGCGCCTTCGTTTCCTCATTTGGAGAGAGAGAACCATAACGTTAGCGGTTTCCCGGCGTTAAGTAGCGGATGAAGGAGTTAATGCCCATAAAGGATTCAGAGCAGTTAGCTGGAACAAATCAGGGTTAGACAACCTGTTTGTTATTTTACTATCATTAAGACAAAGAAAAGCACTGTTCTCAAATAAGTCAGCCAAGGTAGGAAAGAAAAGCCTATTTACTTCACCAACATTAATGAATCAAATACTACTAATCATTACTTGTGCTGCTAGTACAACTAATTTTAATTTTTATGGTGATATTCTTATGAGGGTTTTAAAAACACAGATATAATTCTGGATTTGTACAGAGTTGCTTAAATTGTAAGATGCTTCCAGAGATGTACTTTTAATTCTGTTCAGACACAGAGACTAACGTTACAAGGGACGACGGTGCGCCTCTGCTTAATCATCAGAATAACCCGGGTGAGTCTGTGCCACCGGAAAAGGAAGCCTTAGAAAAGCCCGACAGTCCGTGTTCGCGGCCAGCTCAGCACGCGTAGAAATGCGTCGCGATTCCAGGACTCCTGACGTTGAAAACCACGGTAGCAATCAGGCCCTGGAGCCCTCAGAGCAGCGGAGTCTGCTCTCTACGAGCGGGCATCTCCCGCGGCTTACCGTCCGTCACTTAACGGCAAGCCCTGGGGAGATCCAGAAACCCCCCTACGGTGGAAACCTGCATTTTTGGCTTGCAAGATTCCGGCACATGTGCCGCTGGCTGAGAGTTACTTTTCCTGTGTGTCTTTCTGCTTAGCCACTCGCCCTGTCTCCCACCGGAATCAGGCTCCGGGGATCCCACGATCCAGACAGCCAGGAGCACCCTCCCTGCTGCAAGCCTGCAGGCGGGAGCTGCAGTCCCTGGAGCACCCTCCCCAGCTGGGAGCACCCTCTCCGATGCAAGCCTGCAGGCGGGAGCTGCAGTCACTGGAGCACCCTCCCCAGCCAGGAGCACCCTCCCCAGTGCAAGCCTGCAGGCAGGAGCTGCAGTCACTGGAGCACTCTCCCCAGCCGGGAGCACCCTCCCCAGTGCAAGCCTGCAGGCGGGAGCTGCAGCCACTGGAGCACCCTCCCCAGCCATGGGCACCCTCCCTGCTGCAAGGCTGCAGGTGGAGCCACAGTCACTGGAGCATCCTCCCCAGCCTGAGGCCACGGGAGAGGAGAAGGAGGGGAGAGAGGCTCCAGCACAAACAACTGGTCCCCCAGGGCCTGTCTGCTGAATTCCAGGGGGATTATGTTACTTGGCAGATGGCACTCTGCACACTTTCTGATAAAGGACAGTTTAGAAACACTTTTATTTTTTCAATAAGTCACTTAACGAACATGACAAAACAACGCACGGTGTGAATTTTTCTGCCAGTGTATACAAACTGCAGGTGTGCCCGGGCAAAAATCCAGCCAAACCCTTCCCGGCCCCCTAAGGCTTGTGCAGATGCTGGCCACGGGACAGAATCACTACCCACGTCAGGACGGAGAACACCGGAGGCAAAAGGAGGGTCTCTAGGAGCAGTGACTAATCATACACATCTGAGCAAGGATCCTTCTAGCGAGCTTGACCTAGCTATGCAAAGGTACCTCCACTTCGGCTTCTGGAGCAAACTGAGCCTAGTGCCCAGTTGGTTTACCAGAGGGCAAAGGTCTTGAAAGTGAAGCTTGGGGTGTAGCCTTGGGGTTGCCATAGCAACCGCAGCGGCAGGTCAGGTCTCTGTTCCCCACTCAGGGTTTCAATCTAAGCGCTCAACTGGGGAACACACCGACTCACTTTTCATTTCTGGAAAAGGAAAGATGAAGCTGTTTCATTCTAACCCTTCACAGAGAGAGTAGCAAGGGCAGGTAAAAAGGATGCTACCGCAGATGCGTCAAAACTTGTGCACACACGGGCACACGCGTGCACACCACAGCTGCGGCGCCGACTCGCTCCTCTTAGAGCACCGCCCGCCGGCGTATTCCGTAACCTGAATTCCTAGAGTTTTATATCAGTTAAGAATAAAAACCAGAGATTCTTTTTTTTTTTTTTTTTAATCTTTAACATATAAAAGAGCTTTTGTTTGGTTCTGTTCTCCAGACTGGGTAGAAACTCCTATTACCTTCAGGCTGAAATCCAGACTAGAGAAAATGCCAAGGCCCGGATTTTCACTTTCCTAGAAGAAACCGGACACTGGACAACAGAATGAAAGCACCAGCGGTATTGGCCATGCAGCATTTTATTCTCAATATTCTAATTCTGCACCATAAATAAGGCCCCCCATGCACACGGTGGATGTCTGCGGGGCCCGGGGTTTATTCTGACGTGGGGAGGACCGTGAGGACGGAACACCAGTCACCGTGCGACCAATCACCCCCTGAACCAGAGGAACAACCCATACCTGCCCCTTTTCTGTGATCTCATGTCCTCATGTCCAGGCTGGCCTTGTCCAAGACCCTTAGTCGCGCCCTCTCCCCACCCCCAAAATGTCACCAAACCTGAGAATAAGCAAGAGAATAGATGGGAAGCTGCCAACCGCCCTATTCCGGCTCCTGCCCCACTCGATGGGAGGTAACACCCTGCTTGCATTCCAGCCACACTCTAGAAACTGGTTCCCACAAGAAGATCCCAACGCTCTTATTCTCGCAAAGTGCAGCACCTGGCTACAGCAAGGAAGTTCCCCAGCATTTGAGGATAATTTATTTTCTTCCTCTTTCCATAACCAAGACACACAGTTTAAAGCTTTTAAGAAGGAACGTCAGGTCATTCCAGCAGGGTGTACATACCCATCGTTTTCTGTCTTGTCCTACGACAGAACCACAGAGAAGGTTGTTCTCTGCCATAATTTCCTAAGAAGGACGTGAGGGTTAAGCACAAACTAATCACAAATGTGGGTTATTCTTTTCTGGATTCAGGCCGCAACCAAATTCTGTTTTTTCTAACTGGGTTTTTACCATATTAAATTCGGAATCTAATATTCTATTCGTAAGGAAAATTGCATTTTTTTTATTTGAGGGTTATTTTTTTTCTTTTTAAATAAATCTTTTTTTCTTGTGTATCGTATCTTCTAATTTCCTTTTTAAAATCTTAAATTGAGGGATCCCTGGGTGGCGCAGCGGTTTGGCGCCTGCCTTTGGCCCAGGGCGCGATCCCGGAGACCCGGGATCGAATCCCACATCGGGTTCCCGGTGCATGGAGCCTGCTTCTCCCTCTGCCTGTGTCTCTGCCTCTCTCTCTCTCTCTGTGTGTGACTATCATAAATAAATAAAAATTAAGAAAAAAAAAATTTAAAATCTTAAATTGTAAATAAATAATAAATAAATAAATAAATAAATAAATAAATAAATAAAATCTTAAATTGAAAGAACTTTAAACACAGCTTTATTGTGGCATATTCTATGTTCTGACGTATGTATACACCAGGGGAAGTATCACCACAATCAAAATCAGCCATCCACCCAGTACCCCAAAAGTTTGCTCCTACTTTTTTTTTTGTAAATTAAGGTATAACTGACATATAACTGACATAGAACATTCTATCAGTTTTAGGCGTACAATGTAATGTGATGTATGCATTTATGGTGAAATGATCACAGCAAGTCTGGGTCACATCCATCAGCACGCACAGTTACAAATTCTTGTGATGAGAACTTTAAAGGTCTACTCTCTTAGCACCTTTCTTTTTTTTTTCTTTTATGCTTTTATTAACTTTCAAATATACGACAGAGTATTGCTGATTCTAACGTGACAGTCACTCTAACCGTTGCTTTCGTGGCCATGTTCAAGCCAAAGTAGATGCCGACGAATGTGCTGCTTTCTAGAAATGACACATTAATGTGATTTAGTAAGCACTACCTTTTCAAGTTTCCTGCAAAATTCTGACTTCTCAGTTTAAAGGGCTCCTCCCAGTTTTCTACTGATGCCCCGGCAGCCTCATCAGAGCCGGTCCCAAAGGAAACGCTATTCTGACATCGCCCAAAGACAGCCAAGGTGTGGGGTCCCCGCTGGCTCAGGCGGTGCAGTGTGCACCTCCCGACCTCAGGCTTGGGGGTCTGAGTTCCACATTGGTTACAGAAATTACTCAGAAATAATATCTTTAGGGGAAAAAAACAAAGTCAGCCAAGGTGCATCCTGAAAGCTGACTCCAAGGACCTCCCTGACAAGGCACAATGAAGGCAAGACAGGAGCCTCAGAAAAAGAACTTCCAGCCGTCCCAAATTAACATGCCTTTGGGTTTTATAACTGGGCAGGCTAATACCCTAATCGTGCGTTTTTTTTCTTTACCGTCTAGCACGCATCGGGAACTTCTCTACAAGTTTTGTGGGAAAATGTATATGACGGATATGCTGAAGGATACGAGTTGTCACCACTGGTTTTACAGTCATTAGGTAGAATGGGGCAAGCAAAATGTTTAGAGGGACGAAGCGCTAACGTACAAAGTTTTGTTTAAAATAAAATAAAATAAATAAGGTAAATAGCAGGCCTCTTGCATCTGGATGAACAAGGGATCCAAGCGAAAACAGTTAAAGCATAAAATTATGTGATATTTCTTTTTCAAAATTTTTTTCCATTGGGGTAAAAGCTGCATTGTAAAAATGTAGCATTTTAACGATTTTTGCAGTGTACAGCTCTGCAACATTAAAGCACATCCACGCTGTGCTGCGACCATCACCACCACCCGTCCCCACCACCTTTCTCACCTTGTAGGACTGAAGCTCTGTCCCCATCAAACACCAACCCCTAACTCTCGGCTTGCCTCACACAACCCCCCCCCCCACACCCCACCACTGGGTTTTCCTGTCTCTATGAAGGTGACTCCTCCAGGGACCTCATGAGTGCAGCCTGTATTGTTCGCCCTTTTGTGACCGGCTGACTCGGCTCCGCCTAAGGACGACCGGGTGGGTCCACGCTGTAGCCCGGGCAGGTGCGCGGTAATTTGGTTTGCCCAGACTCCTAGGATTCCAGAGCTGGGTGCCAGTTCTCAGCTCCAAGGAGGTAGTTTTAAGAAAAATGTAACGGGTGAGTGCGCTACAAAGGGAGAGTAAACTTGGAGCAGTTGCTGCCCCCAGAAGATGGTAAAGGGCTCGTTAGACTGACTCCAGCACCGCGACCCCATGACCCCCTAGTGTGGCCCCTGGGAAACAGCTCCTTGTGAGGAGAGGGGCTTGCTTAAAGCGAGACGGCTCCTGAACCTAGAGAGGGCAGGGTGATCTGGCCGGAGAGCCTCGGAGGCCGGTCCTGCCCCTCCCCCTCCCACCTGCTAGCCTTCCCTCCCTCCCCCCCCCTTAAGTCCCCACCCCAGCTGCCGGGAGAGACCTGCTCTTGCTGCGGCCTGAGCACTCAGTGCCCTTGGGCTGCACTTGAGCCACGGGGCAGGGCGAGCGAGCGGGGGTCCCGGGTCCAGGCTAAGCAGGGGAGAAGCACCAAGGGGTCTCCTCCTCGCTCAGTGCTCGGGAGCCAGGACCGAGTCAGCCGGCTCCCTCCTTCCCTCCCTCCCTCCGCAGTGGCACCTGGAGGAGAATGTTCTGGACACACAAATGGAACACGTGCAGATGCCCAAGGGCCAGCCCGCCCGCACCCCTCCTGCGTGCTGCACCCTTGGCTCCCCCTCGTCCCCCTGCATCTCCTCCCCAGCACGGCCAGGTCTCCCCACGGCCTTGGAGCACACCAGACCGGTGGCCGCTCCCCAGGAGCCCAGAGCCCCCTCCGGCCAGCACGGGTCCCCGCAGCAGGATCCTCGGCAGCACAGCGGCCTCCTGAGGTCAGGCCCCGTGCAGCTCCCGGGGCGACCACACGCGGAGGTCGGACCCCAGACGGCGGCGGGGGCCCGCGGTGACCTCGGGGCGGGGGAAGTTGGACCCCAGACAGCAGCCGGGGAGACACGGGGAGACCGCGGGGAGGGGGAGGTCAGAGCGGGTCCAAGGAGGCTGCGAGCAGGAAGCAGCACAGTCGGAGGCGGGTCCATGGGGCCCCACCGCCCAGGCCTGGCTCCGGGCTCCACGCAGGTGGGCCCCACGGGCAAGCGGCCCCGGCACAGGGCGATGTCAGGAGAAGCAGAAAAGACCCGCTGCCATCACGCGGGGCTGCCGTCGGAATCAGAGGCCCAGGTGGCCCGTCCAGGTCCCGGCAGCCGGACCCTTCACAGCCGGGGGAAGAGCAAGGACGCCTGCGGCAGAGGCCTGCATGTCACCTTTCCTTTTCTTCTTTTAAAATTGTATTTATTTATTCTTCTAATTTACGGGGGGGGGGGGGGGGGCAGGAGAGGGCATCCTAGGCTGGCTGCACGCCCGGCGCAGACCACACGTGGGGCCCGATCTCACGACCCCGGGATCGTGACCTGGGCAGAAATCAAGAGCTGGGAGCTCACCCGCCTGAGTCGCCTGGGGGGTGCCCCTGGCCATGACCTGTCAGGGGCTGACCCTTCCTCCTCCCCGTGAACACAGGAGGCAGGGACGCGGGGAGGATGGAGCTGCGCCTCACCCGCACCACCACCCTGGAGCCAGGTTCACCCTCACCTCCGTCTGGGCGGGAACCGGCCTCCTGGCCGCTGAGCCGAGCAGCTTTATGAGCGGGGCTGCAGAGCCTCCGTTGCCCCGAATTCCCATATTCACGGAGGAACCTTTTTCACTTGTTCACATTCCCACGCGGGCGGTGTTTGGGACAAACGCTGGTGCCTTACGCTTCTCCCTCTGGTCCACCCTTTCCCTGTACCAGAAGCAAAGAGGCTCAGGGACTTCCCAGACAGGATTGTGTCCACGGGTCAAGTTCCACGGCCGCCGGCCTCGCTGCTTCCAGCTACAGGCACCGCCGCCCCGCAGACTTCCCGGCCACCGCCGGCTCAGTGGCAGCAGTCGAGGTCACTCCAGGAGCGGTCCTTTGGCCTGAAGAGAGACAAGTTCGGTGCTTCCGAAGCGAGGGGCCCGGCCCTGCAGCCAAGGCAGTGCACTGCTCTCGGAGGGACGAACCAGCACAGCACGCCCCTCAGGGCACCCCTGAGCCCCACAAGAGCAGAGTCCTCCTTGGCATGACTTCCATCCACACTGGGGGGGGGACAAGGAGGCCCAGGGACAGGCCTCATGGTGAAGCTCCTGTGGCCAGTAGAGAATGCAGAGATCACGGAGGGGACAGGGGTGGCCGCCGACGTAGCTGCCACTGAGGAGCCAGGCCTTGCAGGAGGGGGCCCAGAGCGGCCGGGGTGAAGGCACCTGCAGCCCGGAGCGGGCACGCTTCGGTGGAGACGAGCGGCAAGTGACCAGCGCTGCCCAGGGGACACAGGGCTGTGATCCAGGAGGGTCACCCAGGGCCCCGGGGGCCTTGGGGAAGCACGCAGCGCAGGGCCCATCCTTTCCCTTCTGCCGCCTTTGCTTCCACCCGCATACGGCCTGCTTGGGGCCCGCGGCCGGGGGGCAGCCGGCGAGTCCGCTCGGTGCCTGTAGACGCGGACGGGGCCCTCCGGCAGCCCGGAGGCAGAGAGAGCTGCGCCCACTCAGGAGCAGGAGGCGGGACCCTATGCCTCCCAGCGCCCGCTGCTCATTATGAGGCCCCGGGAAACTTCAGTGAGGGTTTTTAAATTTCCTTTAAGTTTTTACATTCTGTTCCACAAAGAAAAGCTTCAGGTGTTATTATTGTGCCATTCCGTGATAAGGCAGGAGTAAGCACTAGGGAGGAAATGATATTACAAGGAGGGGTTCAGTTATAAATTATTTTAATGATCCAGTGGGGAAAAAAAACAGTGGTTTATCTCCCTCGACTCACCCTCATCCTCTCTCTCCCTGTTCCCACCAAAAAGTCAAAAACCAAGCAAATAAACAAAAATACCTCAAAGGGTATGAGACAAGGGAGGGAAATGCTTTTATGCCCTGGACCTGTGCACCCCTGGAAAAAGCAACAACAGAACAGGCATCCAAGGGCTTTTTCTACATCTAGATGTGGAAACCGCCCGACAGGCAGACGACAGGCGCCCGGAATCCCTACAGGATCAGTTGTACCACGTTCCTGGCCAGCCGGTCAGCGGCTTTATTTTCAAAGCCCCACTACCAGCCTGATGACAAATCCGGGCTCTACACCGTAGGTTTTTTTGTTTTTTTTTTTTTGTCTTTTCTTTCTTTCTAAAACAGAATGCCATCCCATTAAAAAGAGAAAATCTGGCCTCTTTCAAACAGCCCATAAATATTTTATACTCTGCTAAGGGAAACCTCAAACAACACAGAACTATCAAAACGCTGCCGTGGCTAAGTAATCAATGATTTAATAAGCTCAAAAGGGAAATAAGTACCAACAAGCACACATCACCATCACCGCTGTGGGGTAAGGAGGACAGAGCCTTCGGTTCACGGCGCGGTGCTGCGTTTCAAGAACGCTCGACTCTCACCTCTACGCTTCCCCCTTTGGACTCACTGTCAACCTCAGCTGCTCAGGACTGGCGTATGCCGGGGATCACATTTCTTCTTGCTGAACCTGGGGCGGCAGGTGCGTCCCAAGTGCGTTCCTTTTCATTTGGATTTTGCAGACGGAAAGCACTCTAGTTCTGCTTTTTACCGGATTCTCTTGTTTCGTGTCATGGTAAGGGACGTACGTAACCCATCCAGAATCCCTAAAGCAAAGGACTTTCCCCTCGGACAATGTTAACCATATACAGGTAATTCATAAAGCTATTAAAATAAATAAAACCATTTGCACAGAAAACTATTACAGGCTCTCCGGCGATATATTAGACGGAGGGAGCCAAGATGGGCTCAGTAGCAATACTGTTTGCTATTAACTGGACTGTTCATCGCTATTAATATTACTAACGCCGCTATCGGCGTCCCCCGCCGTGACACGTAGTAGCACCCTGGCCCTGCTGTGACATAGAACATGGGCCTCGGAGCATCGGCCCTCGCGACGGGAAGTGCAGAGTATACGGTGAGCGCTCCTTACCGGGAGGGTGACCCGTGCGCCTCTGCGTCCTGAGACAACTACCACGTTTAATGAGCACAGATTTTATGAACTATCAAGTCCCCTACGAAAGTGAAGTGTGCACCAGGCAAGGGAAGGGCAATGTTCATTTTGTTGCACCCTGAAATAAGGTTACTCACTTCTGCTGAACTAAAAAGAAAAAAAGGGGGGGGGGATCCCCGGGTGGCTCAGTGGTTTGGCGCCTGCCTTTGGCCCAGGGCACGATCCTGGAGTCCTGGGATCGAGTCCTGCGTCGGGCTCCCGGCATGGAGCCTCCTTCTCCCTCCTCCTGTGCTTCTGTCTCTCTCTCTCTCTCTCTCTCTCTCTCTCTCTCTCTCTCTCTCGATGTCTATCATAAATGAATAAATCTTTAAAAAAACAAAATAAAATAAAAAGAAAAAAAAAGGATTAAGTCCAAGTCTTCGGCTCTTGGTGTAATCCCCGGCATCCCCATTTGTCTTAGGCTGGAGATGACGTGACTGATTTTCAAAAAGAAAAAAAAAATGTCTGGATATAATATATAATTAGAGATACTCGTTTTACAGTATGGATTCGGTCCAATTACAGAAACTATTTTCACTTCCCCCAAATTCTCATCTGTACCCTGAGCTTCCCCGTGGCTTATGGGTCTCTTACTACGAAGTGCTGCTTTTGCATTATTCTTCAAGAACATGTTAATGGGGGCACCTGGGGGGCTCAGTGGTGGAGCATCTGCCTTCAGCTCAGAGTGTGACCCCTGGGTCCCGGGTTCGAGTCCCGCATCGGGCTCCCCACAGGGAGTCTGCTTCTCCCTCTGTATCTGTGTGTCTCATGAGTAAATACATAATATCTTAAGAAAACATTATTGCTCACTAGAACACAGAGCAAGTTACTATCATCACCACAGCTGATGACTAACGTGCATCAAGAAGACACATTTATTTTACCTTCTTATTTACTGTATTTACTGACAGATAATTGAGGTCCGATATTTTATTAGCTTCGGGTAAAGCGCAGTGACTCGACACCGGGATGCCCTGTGAACTGCTCACGTGGGGCCGGGTACCACCTGCGCCAGACACTTCAAATGGTGCTGTGTTTCCCATGCCCGGGTTTTAGGCTAACCCGACCTCTAGGCGGGTGCCACCAACCTCCGCCCTCCCAGCCATCACCTTTCTGATTGTTGTCAAGCCAACTGTTCTTAAAGTTAATTCAGACAAATGACATTTTTCACTGTCACTGCTTTTCTCAATTCCTACTATTCTATACCGCATGGTCTTCGACTCCTCCTCATTGCAGATACACACGTTAATGACATTAAGGGTTAAAGAACTTGGGTGGAATGGCCTGGAAACCTAACCACGACTTCTAATATTTCTACAGCAAAATGTACTGTAGGTGCATTTTATGAATTATAACCAGCCTGTAAGCTCCAGACAACACTAAAGAACAGATGAGCAGACATAAAGCCGTAACAGGAACCCCTTAAGGCTAGTCCACTCCCTACTGTTTACCCAGCAGACGTTTCATATACAGAAAGAGCAAAGCAGGGAGCCTCATCAAATTTAATTCCAGATGGCATCTCCGCTGTCACCAGGCACCTGGCGCAAGTGTAATAGTATCCTCGGCACAGCACCATGATGATGCAGATAAATTTCCTTCCCCCAAAGTCCTTACTTCTATATTCCAGCGCCAAATATTGAGAAATGTGGTTGGATTTTCCAGCTTTTGCTATTGCATGAAGGCAAACGGCTGAGAACGGACTGCATTGTAACAAAGCATTTTTACATGTTGAGAGAAAAATGAATATTCACAGCATTTGCATTCAGGTACAAATGCAAAAAGCCCTCACGTATAAAGACTATAACCAAGTTGTTCCAGGGAGGGCGGGGAGACAGAGGGAAAGAAGAAGGGAGAGGGAGGAAGGGGGAGACAGGGAGCCAGAAAGAGGGCTCTGCAGACACCAAGGACGCCTGTGGCCCCATTACCCGCTATCCGCTCCCAGGCAAGCTGTTTCCCAGTTCACTAAACCCATTAGCCACCGAGCGTGATGAGAACGGAACTGGCTCCCTTCACTCCCGACCAGCTCTTGCAGAGGGTGGTGACACCAGCACCTGCCCGCCCCGGCGCCCCCCCCCCCCAAATGCTGTCCACGGCGAAGCCCTCCCGAGTCTAGACGGCCCCTCAGGCTCTCCCGGCCACCCAGCCCTCTGCTGGGCCACCTCTCCTGTGGTCTTCCTGTGGCTGGTCTCCCCGCCCCTGAACTCACCCTGCTGAAACCACAATCCTCTTTCAAATGTGCAGATCCAAGCCCGCTGCACCCCTCCTACCAGGAGCCCTTGGAAGTTCCCGCTGCTCTCAGCACTGGAACCTTGCCAGTCTGGGGTCTGCTTGCCCTGCTGCCCCGGAGTCCTGCCGCTGCCCCCTCCGGGCTGGTTCCCTGCCCATATCCCGGGGAGCATCCGTCATTCCTCAGCTGGAATCCCTCTGCTTCTCAGGATGGGGACACACGCTTCTCTTCAGGTCTCAGCTCAAACCTCTCTGACCCTTAAAGGTGAGGTTCCCCCCTATGGTCCTAGAGGAGAGCATCCCAGAGGGGAGAGCATTCTGTACAAAGTGCCTGCCTACCTGCTTGTCCTGGGGGACGACGGCTGTGCATCCTTTTTCTTACTCTGTCCTTAGTGACTAACACTGTGCCCGGGACACAGAAGGTGCCCGAGAAGCATCGTCAAATGGACACCTCGGTGAAGAGGCTCTGCCCTGAGTTCCATGGTCCCCAGTGTTTACCGGAAAAAACACTCCGGAACCAGCACCATGAGCACCCGGAGAAACAGGTCACAGCTTCTAGCCCACGAAGCACCTGCCGTGCTCTCACTTAGCAAATTCTTTGCTGGGTCACTGTCATGACTGTCATGGAAACTGAGGAAGGCCGCTCCCACCCGGTCTGAACCAGAGAAGGGCCCACTGGTGCGCGGCCCTTCCCCTCCGCGTCTCTGGCACACGCAGCCTACAATTCAAAATGCAACCTATCATTTCAAAAAGCACAAGTTACCTAGATACATTCCGGGAATTCAACTTAAAAAAAAAATCAAGACAAAACCAAACTACTGAGAAAATCCAGCATTAAACGTCTTTCTTTCCCAAAGTAGGGGAAAAAAAAAAGGCAACAGCAGGCCCGCTGGCATACGTGTCGCCCAAGCCGCGTCTCCGGGTCACCTGCAGCCGGCTGGGTCCCCCAGCCCCCTGCAGACCCCCGAGCCAGGCAGTCGGGGCAGCGCACAAATACGCGGGGGCAGCGGGCACCACCCGGCTTCCGGGGGGCTCATCACGGCACCTTGGCGGGCGCCTCCTGGATGGCGCACACGGCCGCTGGCTCTGCTCGGCTCGGGGCCAGCGGGTGCAGATGTAGGGGGAGGCCTTGGAGCCCCAGCGGGCGCCCCTCCGAGGGAGACCCAGAGCAGCTGGCGGGTCCGGCGAGAGGAGAGGGCACCCCCGAGGCCCCTCCGCAGCTCCCTAGCACCCCGCCACTGCCCGCAGCCGCCCCAGGGCCCGGCCATTCCTCTCCCGCGTCCACCTCTGAAGCGGGAGGGGACGCCCAGGTGCACGCGGAGCCTGAGGCCTGGCATCCAGAAAGCTGAGCTTTGTCTCCTCTCCCAGGTGCTCACCTGGGAAGTTCTAGGAAGCACACTGCTTGAGCACCACTGAACGCATCAGGAGAGCACCTCTTGGGGCCCCTGGGGGGCTCAGGCCACTGGGTAAGCATCTGCTCTTGATTTTGGCTCAAGATCTCAGGGGCATGGGATGGAGCCCTACCTCGCGCTCCCTGCTCAGCAGGGAATCCGCGTGAAATTCTCTCTCGCTCTCCCTCAGCCCTACTCTCTCCCAAATAAATAATAAATCTTAAAAAGAAAAAAAAAAAAGTATGCGGCCTGGGTGGCTCAGAGGTTTAGTGCCCGCCCTCAGCCCAGGGAGTGACCCCAGAGTCCCGGGATCAAGTCCCACGTCGGGCTCCCTGCATGGAGCCTGCTTCTCCCTCTGCCTGTGTCTCTGCCTCTCTCTGTGTGTCTCTCAGGAATAAGCGAATAAAATCTTTTTTAAAAAAAAAAAAAAGAGCACTCGTCTCTGTCTTGAAAGCTGTCAGAACAGGTATTTTCCCAACATGCAAGTAAAGCCGACAGGATCTTCTTCCTCCCTGGGCTGATGTGAAACCCCATGCAGAGCAGGGATCTGGTCCACAATGTGCCCACGGAGAAGCATGGAAGTCCTGACACAGTTTAAAAGTGTTGCATCATGAAAACCTGAGCTGCTCTCTCAGCATTAAACAAAACGCTTTTAATAAAAGAAATCATTTGAAGGAGCTTTGAGAGAGATTGCACGGAGGTTCCTGGCGGCAGGCTCCCCGGACCATGGAGCGGCGTCCAGGCGGGGACACGGCACAGCCACACGGGCCCGCGTGGAAGCCAGAGCCCGGGGAGGGAGCCTGGGGAGGGAGCACTCGTGCGCGGGTATTTCTAGCATTAACCCAAGGAAGTAGTCAGATGTGTGCAAAGATCTCTGGATAAAAACGTTCCCAACCATTATTCATAATAGAACGAAACAGAACCACCTTGAACATCTAACCACAAGGGAATACATAAATTATGGCATCTCCACGCGAGAGAATGCTGGGAGGCTACTAATCATCGTGAGCTAGATGAGCACTTAAAGGAAAACTGCCTATGATGTAAAATGGAAAGAGGTTAAAATTTTGTTTTAAAATACATGCAAAAAAAAAAAAAAAAAGAGGTTAGAAGAACACATGGCAAAATAAGGTACGGCCGTTACCTCTAGGTGGTGGGTTTGCCCATGATTCTTACTTTCTTCTTTTTGTTTAGTTTCCTCCCCTTTAGAATGAAAATGATTATAACTAGGATAAAAGTAATAAGTGTTGTTCTTTTGAAAGGAGAAATCTTCAAAAAGCCACAGGCTTTCCCAGTGGCTTTTCATGTCAATTAAAACTGTACATCACAATTCCATCCTTTCTAAGGCTGAGGAATGATCCGTTGTATGTGTATGTACCAGGTTTTGCTCTATGATATTAGCTTTTAAATCAGGCTTTAATTTTTATCAGGTCCGAACATCAAAATTATGGGCAGTTGGTATGATTGAAGGATGTATTTCATCAAAAGAATTAAAAACACCAGACAGGAAAACGAAAACAGTTATTTTATGCGGGAAGCCGAAGTCTCCACCCGGCTGGAAGCCACTACAATCTGCAACAGCAAGCCATGTTCTACAAGAAGAAAGAATAACAGGTACTACACAACGGGATAATAATTAGTGGCCCGAAACTCAGTGATCTGGGACCAAAAGTGCACGTGTCATTTTGCAGGATTCCTTAAGGAGCTCCTCCTCGGCCATCAGAGCGGGGCTGTGTGGGGCAGCGAGTCCTGCGGGCTGACGGACTTGCGCGCTGCCACCACGTCTGGTCACACGCACATGGCACTTGGCACTTGGCATGGCTCAGGGACCATACACACGAGGCCTGCACGCCTCCCTGTGTCACTGTACCCCAGGTCTTGGTTTACTTCTTTTACTTTGGAGGCTTTACTCACCAGACAGTCAGAGCGAGTGAGGCACGGGCGGGAGGCCAAGTGGTGAGCCCTGGATCAGGAGCCCGGCCGGAGGCAGCCACCCAACCTCGGGGCCACCGGGCGCCCCACGCCTCCATTTGTACAAAGGAAGGAAAACGAGCCTGCCAGGACCCCCCCCCCCGAAGGAAGGCACCTTAAGCCTAAGTTGAGTAAGTAAGAATTCTAGAAGAGCAAAGGCGGCCTTGCAGCCGTGTGCAGAGGCGTCGTCACCGTGTCCCCGCGAGGCACTGTGGTGCCCCGTCCCAGCCGCTGCGCCCTGGCTGCCAGACCGCCGAGGCACTCAGGAGCCCGACAGCGCGCTCCCTGGTGACGAGCCGTGCCAGGCTCTGCACCCCCTGCCCTCCGGCCCGAGGCGCGCACGGCCCGCACATCTCTGGGGTCCGGGCTGCGGCCCCAGCGGCGCGGCCGCTTCTGAAGGCACAACAGGCCCCCGGGGCCAGGTGGCACCGCAAAGGACAGAGACTCCGAGACCTCCCCAGGCGTCACGCCACATGTTTAAGAGACCGAGCGGGGATTCCCAGAAGCTTGTCGACGTGGGCTCGTTATCGCTTAGTTAAGACCGTGACCTGGAGTGGCCACAGGCGCGGGCACGGGACGACGGGACCTCAGAGCTCCCGGACCCACACCTGCTGTCCTGGGGCCGCTCACAGAATACGCCACCTTTACTCTCACATCCCAGGACAGCCCAGCCACAGGGCCACCTGCTGCCCCCTCCCACCTGGCTCCCTGGCCTCCTGGAGGAAGCAGCATTACACCTGCCGGCGGACGGTCTGTGCCTCAGTCGCTTCATTCCAGCTAAACGTCCTGAGGGGCCTCAGCCCCTCCCTCCCAGTCACCTCTGCAGCTGCTCAGCCAGGGATCCCCCTCTGTCCAGGCCAATGGGGCGCAGGAAGCGTGCGGTGAAGTGCACCTGAAGGTGCGCACGGGCGCCTCTCGCCTCCCCACAGTCCAGGGCAAGGAGCCACCCCCAGGCCGGGGACGGCTATGTCCCCTCGACTCGGGAGGCGGCCCCGCGTCTGTGCCGCCAAGCCCATCTTTACAGAAAAGCAGTCCTCTAAGCGTGCCAAAGGTGTCAGACTCTTCGACAGCCTGGCCCATCTAAAGATCGCCAAATGCCACAAAAAATGCAAAACCAGCAAGGACCTGGGAGCTGACTTAGACCAAAATGTACTCCCCTAACTCGAAACAAGGTTGGTCCATCTGTCCCGGGGACCCCAGGGGGCATTTCCTGAACCAGGTAACTCATCGGGGGGAGAACTTACCCCCACCGCCCTGAGCAATAACCAAGTCATCTGCCTTCCCAGGGTGGACTCTGAAAACATTTTTGGTAGATAGGGACAATCGCAAGGAAGCAGCTGAGCGTTGTGACGCACGGTCCACTAGCTGACCAAGGGCACCGTCCTCTCTGTCATTTTAAGCTCATCTGTCCTCAACCGTGAGCGGGATTTGGTTGGAACAGCAGCTGAACGATCCCAAACCATGGAAATAGCAAACACAAAACAAACCAGCAGTTCTGAGGGTGGATGGCTTGCTATGCAGGAGTCAGACGTGTGCCTCTTCTGTGACCCTCCAGCCACCTTTGCAGGTGGGGCGCGTCCCTCTTTGGTGACAAGGGCATTCGCAGAGGAGGAGGCAGGCGACCACAGCCGGAGGGCGGCTCCGACCCGCCCGACTGCGACTTCCGAGCATCCTGCGCGTGTTGTCACGGACTGCACTGTGCAATTACACGTGTGCCCCGTGACGGCAGAAGTGACCCGTGTATGTTTTCTTAACCGGGACCTAAGCGACCTGCAGGCAGGGCCGTGTCGAAGGCGGCAGTGCCTCCCCCGTTCAAAGGTCACTGCTCCATGCCGACTCTCAAACACAATCAGTGCAGGTAGGAAAGCAGGGGTCATGAGGTGCATACGCTTTGTCCCAAAGGAGGCCTCCAAAATGATTTACTCTTCACGTTTCATGGAATTCTAACAAGCTTTGGTGTCTTAGGCCCCGGGCAGATAACAAAGCAAATAATTAAAAAGTACTCATCTTGTATTACCTAATCTGTTAATTATTATTTTGTTATTTCTATTGTCTTGGTCGGTGCCAAACTCTAAGTATTTTGACTATCACCTGTCAGCAGACATCCCCGGTTTCTCAGCACAGCAGAAACTTATAAGACACCAAGAAATGTCACAGCACCTTTTGCATACTGTATTTACTGAATAAGGCGGACAAATACGTGATACGCATCTCCAGCAACAATAATTCTCAGACTAAAAAAACAAAAAGAAACCAACAATTTGCATTTTATGGGATAACCTTCAGTTATCAAGAAAGATGTGCAATCCTATAGGCAGCTCATGTCCAGATAATGTCGCAGAAAACAGAGTCCTTGGTATTTCTAGCGCATCTCCACAGCAACTCAGGGAGTCACAGGGAGAAAAAACACCAGATTGACTTTTTTAAATATAGGCATCACCCAAGTCACTCTGGGATGAGTTTAATGAGGTTTATTTATTCCAACTCCCACTCACAAAGGATGATTTTCCACACGGGGTCTCTCAGCCTCCCATCCCAACACAGCCTGCCCAAAGTCGGACGGGGAGGGCCGGGGCACGGGAGCCACAGCGCTGAGCACGGGTACACACCGGACTTGCCACACTAAAGGAGAGAGACGTACCATAAACCAGAGGACTCGGGACTCACAGCTTTCCAAGAATTTGATTCATTCCTAGAAAGATACTTAGATGCTGCCCCCATATATGAAGACTTTGATGATCTCTTGAAGGAGAGGCTGGGGAAGAAGCATTCTGACAAAGTGGTCGTTAGGTCAGTCATCAAACCCGTCAAGAAATAAATAAGTGGAGGAACGGGCCACAGGCCGATAGCTCCGTGGCTCCAGAAATAATCTACCTACCTGAGTGCATCGAAAGAGAGACACTTCCAATGCAGATAAACATCTAAAGAGAACTGGCAAACACCCTGGAGAGCTGAGGATCACTTGGACTAAGGAGGTCACAGTGTCCTTGACTAAATACGGACTGCCAGAAAAGAGTGACCTCATTTTCCATGTATGAATGAGAGACTGAAATAGGCACCAAATTACGCGAGGCATAAAGCCCGAGGCCGACAGGAAAAACACATTATCTACTTAGTACACAAAGATGCTCACTGAAACTTTATATCGCAGGAAACAAGAAGCCTCAGCATTTAAACAAATGGGGGAAGAAACCGTTGAAGGGGATTACGAGGCACAGACTTCCAGTTACAGAACAAATAAGTCGTGGCACAGCACTGGGGGCACCGTGGGGCACGGTCAACAGCACCCTGGCAGCGACTCGCTCTCCTGCAGAGCGCGGGAAGGCGGAGGATGGTCAGATCACTATGCTGGACGTGGGGAACCAACGCCGCATTGTATGCCAACTGCTCTTCGATAATAAAAAGGCATAAAAAATAAATACCATCACGAAAAGTAGGCACTCGGTAAATAATAAAAGAACAAACAAAAGAACAAGAGGAGAACATTCTGCAAAGGGAATTACGCCGCTATAATCGGATACGATGCTTCTATTTAAAATCATACCTAGGAGCACCTGGGGGGCTCAGCGGGTTAGCGCCCCTTCAGCCCAGGGCGTGATCCTGGAGCCCCGGGATCGAGTCCCATGTCGGGCTCCCTGCAGGGAGCCTGCTTCTCCCTCCGCCTGAGTCTCTGCCTCTCTCTCTGTGTCCCTCATGAATAAATAAATAAAATCTTTAAAAAATAAAATAAAATAAAATAAATAAAATAAAATAAAATAAAATAAAAAATATAAAAAATATAAAAAATAAAATAAAATAAAATAAAATAAAATAAAATAAAATAAAATAAAATAATAAAATCATACCTAGGAGCACCTGGGGGGCTCCGGCGGTGAGGCGTCTGTCTTTGGCTTGGGTCATGACCTCAGGGCCCTGGGATCCAGCCCCACACCGGGCTCCCCACTCAGCGGGGTGTCTGCTTCTCCCTCTCCCTCCCCCCACTCGTGCTCTCTCTCTTTCAAAGAAATAAATAAAATCTAACAATAAAATAAACTCATACTTAAATACTTGTAAGTGATATGGGAAAATAACCTCTGTGTTCTGCGAAACATATACCTATCTCAGTTACATTGAAAAAAAAATGGGTAGGTGACATCCAAAATGTTAAATAAGTTTCTTTCTTCAGGATGGAATCAGTTATTTTTAGTTTTGTCCTCCATTTTAGACACTTCACCACTTCACCAAACTTTAAACGGCTGGCATGTATTATTTTTATGATCCAAAAACAATTAATGTCATTTTGAATGTCATTAGTTCCATTAATACAGAATAGATTGAAGGGAAGCAAGTGTCCCCCCAGCAACTGCTTGGAAACTTGGCGTGAGGTTGCCATTTCCGTCTCTGGGTACTTTGCAAAGTGGAACGTGGTGGGCAGCTCTATTATTACTTAAGGCAAACTCTGCCTGGGGAGTCTCTTGCATCACTTAGGGACCTCGGATAGGGTCCCTTCCCAACACTGGCCAAGGTCAGACACTCACCCTTTTCATTCTTGTACCTCCTGGTCTGGGGTGGGTGAGGGGATATATTTTTTCTACTTAGTAGACAAAAAAAAAAAAAAAAAAAGACACTTATTAAACTATTTTTCCTGGGCCTCTCCTTTTCCCCATTTTGTCATAGGGATTTGAAACACTTCTGTGATAGCCTCAGGCCAGGTTCCCCAAGTTAGAAAGGACTCTGCACGTCCTAGGACCCAACTTTCTCTACCAGTTGTAACAATCCTTATAGGAAACTCTTCACTCCCACATAAGACCTTTGAGTCTTTGAATTATCGCATTGGACCCAACCAGTGCAGCATTCAGGGCAATCAGGGAAATACCCACGGTTAGGGTTTTGTGCGAGAGCGAATTACCCAACAGAACACATGCCTCCTTAAGTTTAGAGAACAAGTTCAACCTTGTCTTCTCCTTTGAAGTCTTCATAATGAAGTGTATTTAACACTTTAAGCGTCATTACCCTGAAACAAAGTTCACCTACTTATTCTACATAATTTGGAGAACTTGGCTTTCAAGGAATTCAGGGACTTTGCACCAAGCTTAGTTTTAGACAGAAATGACAGTCTTTGACCACGGTGACACACCGGAGCCACTTTAAAGAAATACATTGTTCGAAATCTATCTCAGCAGTCTGTAGTGCTCTGGAGAAGACGACTAAGTAATTTCTAAATAATTTTATTGCAAAGTGTCAGCTGCTTCTGATCTTTTCCCTCCCTTTTAACCGAAGGCAAAATAAGATACACTGTAATTTATCAGCGTGAATTATCTGTATAATTTGGTTCTTCTGTGAACCTCCTGGTCACCATCCCCTGTTGCTGAGAGCCCCTTTTATGATTGTCTTACATCCTAAAATCCAAAATTTGACACCTAAAATTAAGTTTAAGCCCAGACTGGGAATCAGAAAAACTAGAGCTTATTCCTAAATTTCTAAGAACTTTCCGGGCGGATTTCAGCAGGCGAGCCTGCCGGAGGAGGCAGAGAGCAGAGCGGCCAGGAGCTGAGCAGCTCTGGGGGGTCCGGGCTCCGCCCCGTGACACCTGCGGGATCCCCAACGAGTCCCCCAACATGCCCGCACCTCTCTGTCTCCTCGCTGATACCACGTGCTGCACCGAGTGAATGCAAGCAGTTAATACCTTTGATTTCCAATCTGTAGAAATAGAGATAAAACGATAATTCTAGATTTCATCATAAGGTGTCCCTATGCACCTACCAGGGCTCTACAAACATTATTTTAGTTTCTGCAATAATGGATCTATTCTCATTGTTTCCTACAGTGGTTTCGTTTAATATTAAAAAGCAGGTTATCCTATTCCATACAGCTTTTTCTTCCCCAGGAAGGAATCAACCTTCCCTTACCCCCAGCAAATTACTGCCACCATCAAAATTTTAAATGTGATCATAGGTTTGGCCTGTCTTGTTGGAACACTCCACGATATTTGGGTGTCCTCCCTGACTGAGCCACAGAGTTATAGGGAAATCTATGTCCAACAGAATGTCCATCCATCAGGCTCCTCCCCGCCCCTCCCCCACGCACTGACAGCGCTGAGATAATCCATGACTATGTAATTCCTTTACACAACCACATGTGTGCTGTTTCTTGAAATTTCAGTGGGAATCCTGTATATAGCTGGATTTCCATTTTAAAACTTCTGTCCACATTTTGTACAGAAACAACAAACTGGAGCACCTGGGAGGCTCAGCGGTGGAACGTCTGCCTCTCTTTGGCCCAGGGTGTGACCCCAGGGTCCCGGGGATCGAGTCCCATGTCGGGCTCCCCGCAGGGAGCCCGCTTCTCCCTCTGCCTGTGTCTCTGCCTCTCTCTCTCTGTTTCTCATGAATAAATAAATAAATCTTCAAAAAAATTTAAAAAAAAGAAACAAACTGAGACGTTTATAATCATGAAAAAAAGACATCTTCTACTATCTTTTGTTCTTGACAGAGACTTAAAAGCTAAAGAGATGTTTTACAATTTTATTTTTTAATTTTGCCTTTCCTGATCATCTCCAGGGTGTATGACCCAAGGGCTGCTTTGACCTCCTTGGTTACCTCTCTACTTTAAGATTAGTAAATTCCTGAAACATGAAGGATTGTTCACGGAAGGCAAGCTGTAATACACCTGCCCACTCCGAGAGAAGAATGGTAGAGATCTGCACGCGTCCGTCCAACACACGATTAAAAACCCATGTCAAGAGCAGTGCATTTTCTGAGGTCTAAAGTAGTCCTACTTTTGCAAATAGGTTCACTTTCCTCCTCTCTGTTGTGCTGTAAGGCAGGTGGGGTAAAACGCACTTGCATTCTCTCCCACGGGGGACCAGGTCACTCGTCTACCGTAATTCTTTCCCTTCAGGTTATGAAAATGTTAAGTTCTGTCCCTCTAACCTTGTTTTGCAAAAACAATTATCATGTGATACCAGATGGCAAAGGATGGTTTTGGAAACCTATCAATTTCTTCTCCCCACCCCTTCACCCCTAACTCTGACAAACTATCTCTACCACCAGGCAGCCTGAAAGCTCATAAAGACACTGGCGCGTGAGCGATGAGGGCCTCAGACAACACTTGTTGATAAAACTTCTGCACAAAGAGACAAGTCTTCTTGTGCTTAGCTCCTGTCTGCTGTGATAATTAGGTTAGCGATGTTTTAAGGATGCGGTTGCATTATTAGACCCCCTGGGATAAACCATGTGTATAACCGTTTATGTCAACCCTCCCTCTGGTGACCTCAGGAGATCCTTTCCCTTACACTAGAATCAAATCCTTGTTGCATCAGCCCGGCATTAAATCAAGGCCTGTGTGAGGTAATAGTACGGTATGTTTCAGGTCGTTTAGTCACAACACAGCATACTCTCACCTCCACCAGTTACCCCGTATAATTCTCTTTCCGTCCCTCTCTCACTCGTGAGTGTGCGCTCCCTCTCTCTCTCTCTCTAACATGCACGCATACACACACAGACACTACAACAGTTCAAGGAGAAGTGATCCGGTCAGCAGCCCGGCTTTCTGACAACCTTTCGAGGGTAGCTCCAAAAAAAGAAGCCTTAAAATAGTAAAAGGTGCAGGTGAACACACAGCACGTGGCTCATCTAAAATGTGCAGGCCAGTGTACTGAATTCAGGTCCTAAAACCCTTCCTCGGATTATACGAAACACTTGAAGTCACCAGTTAACTATGACAGAAGGGAAGCTGGGTAGAGAGGAGGTGAGACAGCAGAGAGGCCCTTGGGGGACCCTGGTGAGCTGCTGCCAGGGCCCAAGTGGCAACAGAAAAAAACAATATTTCAGCAAAGGCAATCTGCTGGCTTACCAGACAAAGGTCTCTAGAGACCGTACCATCTCGTGAACCCTTCTTGGCAAGACAATTTGAAGTAAACCGTAGCTTACGACGTGGGCTAAGCATTAGGGAGCCTAGCAGAAGTTCTGAGTCGGGAGGAACAAATTCCAGCAGACACCCCTCACCTGGAGGGGTCCCACACACCGCCTTCTGAAAGGGCACCGACAGGGGTGCATGTTCTCTACGGATGTTCTTAGAAGCCTCTTGACTTGGAGGAAAGGAGCTACCGGAGTAAGGGCGAGGCCACGCGGTGGGCACCTGCCACCAAGGTGGCCCCGACCTGCCCCAGGCCTGGCCGCAGCTGCATCCCGCTGGAGGCCCTGCGGGGACCGCTCCGCAGGCAAAGTGCGGAAACCCGGTGCCCCTCTGCTGGCGTCCGCAGCGCTGGATTCGCAATGACGCCACATGGAGAGAAATGGGGGAAAACACGAGAAACAAACAAAAATGTCCAGACGGGAAAGAGAGAGAAAGGGAAGCACCCCACACCAGAGAGGGCCAACGGCTGGCGCGTGAGGACACATTCGGGGCACCCTAATCTAAAGCTGGGCAGAAAAAAAAAAAATCGGAGGTACCTGGGAGATCCACTTGGATACATTGTAACGCGAATGTCCCCGCGGTCGCCATCAGCCCGCAGCGCGGGGACGGGGACGGGGACGGGGCGGGGCGGGGCGGGGCGGGGGCGCCCGCAGCTCCCGGTGCTCGGGCCGCGGTTTACATAACAGCCCCTTACGTAACCCCCGCCCGCACCGAGGCCCTCCTGCGGGGCGGCCCCGGGCCCTCGGGCTTCGGCCGCTTTCCAGGGGGGCTGCGAGGGGAGAGGTCGGCGCCGGCAGCGGCAGCGGCAGCGCGAGCCCGAGCCCCAGCCCGAGCCCGGCCCCGGCCCCGCGCTCCCGGGTGGAGGGGCCCCGGGGGGAGGGGCTCCCGGCAGGTGCTCCCCGCGCCCGTCACCGGCGCCCGGGCGTCCCAGGCCCAGGGGGGGCGCGGGTGCGGGTGCGGGTGGGGGCGGGGGGTGATGGGTGCGGGGAGGGTGATGGGGCGATGGGAGGGTGATGGGGTGCAGGGGAGGGTGATGGGGTATGGGGGCGGGTGATGGGGTGCAGGGGAGGGTGATGGGGCGATGGGAGGGTGATGGGGTGCAGGGGAGGGTGATGGGGCGATGGGAGGGTGATGGAGGTGATGGGAGGGCGATGGGTGCAGGGGAGGGCGATGGGCGCAGGGGAGGGCGATGGGTGCGCGGAGCGACGGGGTGCGGGCGCGGCGGGCGCGGCTCACCTGCTCCCCGAAGTCGATGGCGATGTTGGTGATGCCCAGGGGCACCAGGAAGCGGATGAGGGGCCAGTAGTGCGTGAGCGCCGGGAATTTCACCATAGTCCCCGCCGTGGGCCGCCCCCACGCTCATGTGCCGCGGCGCGGGCTGTGGCGGGTCGGGTCGGGGTCGGGGTCCGGGTCCGGGTCCGGGTCGCGGTCGGGGTCGGGGTCGGGTCCGGGTCGGGTCCGGTCCGGTCCGGGCGGCGGTGCGGGCGGCGGCTCTAGCAGCAGCGCCGCGAGCCCGAGCGCATCCCCGCCGGCCTCCCACACAACAAAGATCTGCCGGGAAAAAAAAGAGGAGGGACGGCGGCGGCGGCGGCGGAGGGCTCCGCGGACAGCGGCTCCATTATAAGCGCGCCGGGGCCCGGAAATAAATAAATACCGCGCACGAGGCGCCGCCGCCGCCGCCGCCGTGCGGAGGAAATCAGGGGCGGGCGCCGAGGCGCGGAGGCGCGGACCCGGCGGCGGCCGGGCGGGGGCGGGGCGGGGGGAGGGCGGGGCGGGGCCGAGGGGAGGGGCGGGGCCGGGCGGCCGGGGCTGGGGCGGAGGGGCGGGGCCTTGCGGCCGGGTGGGCGGGGCCGACGCGGAGGGGCGGGGCCGGGCGGCCGGGAGGAGCGGGGCCGGGCGGCCGGGGCTGGGAGGGGCGGGGCCGAGGGGAGGGGCGGGGCCCTGCGGCCGGGTGGGCGGGGCTGGGAGGGAGGGGCGGGGCCCAGCTGCCGGGAGGGGCGGGGCCTGGCGGCGGGGCGGGGCGGGGCGGGGCCGGGCGGCGCCCTCCTCCCCCGCCGCCGCCTGCGCTCCGTGGCCGCGGGGGGCGCTGCGCAGGCAGAGGCCGCGGGGCGGCCGCCGAGCCCGGGGGCGCGCGGGGTGGGCCTGGCGGGGGCCCCGGGCGGCAGGAGGGGCGGAGCCCGGGGTGGGGGTCCCCGCGGAGCCCGGGAGCGGCCGGGCAGGGACGTGAGCGCGGGCGGCGGAGGAGCGGGAGCCCCGGGGCCCTGGGGGGAGGGCGGGCGGGGCGGGCCTGCTTCGGGCCCCGGGGACCTGGGGCGGGACAGACGGGCGGCGGGGGCTCGGGGGGCGCTCCCGGGGCGCGGTGGGGGGGGCTCCTGGGGCGCCGCGGGTCGCGGGGGCGGGGGTGCTCCGGTGGGGGGAGGAGTCCCGGGGGGTCGCGGGGTCACGGGGGTGCTCCCGGGGCGCCGGGGGTCGTGGGTCGGTCCCGGGGCGCCGGGGGGTCGCGGGGTTGCGGCCCACTCGCAGACGCTGGAGTGAGGAAGGAGGAGCCCGCGGTGGGGGCGGGGCGGGGCGGGGCCGGCACCTGCGGCCCAGGAGCGCCCCTGCGGGTGGGCTCGGGCCTGGAGCCCCGGCGGCCTCTTGAGACCCTCTTGGGACCCGGAACCTTGGGGGAGCGCGTCCACCCCTACCGGACGCGAGGCCTGCAGAGCTTCATTTGCACGATGAATTAAAGCAATTCCTTGTCAAAAGCAATAAAGTAATTTTGCACCCAAGAAGGAGCCTGCTACCTCACACTCCGCCTTGCGAATGAGCTGGGTGCCCGGGCTGGAGGCCTCGGGCGTTCCACGATGTATTTACAAGTATTGAACGCTTCCCATACTTCGTGCCCTCCGAGAGACCTTTTAAAATTCCACACAGTCCACGCAAGGCCTTGAGAAAGAGGAGGACAATTTACCCTGTGGCTCTGCTGTAACCTCCGACGACGTCCCCTATAATTAAAATGAAAATTTGGTAATTATTAATTGTGTTAGGGGTGTCCAGTAATATTATTTAAAAGACTCTGCAGCAAAACAGGAAGTGCCCGTGTACAGGACTCTCCTCCATAGCAAGTTCCTGAAAGGTGTGTTTTAATGGAGCCAAATCCTCTGCGCCATATACTAAGAGAGCTTGTTATTTAAAGGCATTCTCGGGGCAGGAGTTCTTTTCTAAAGCAAATATCACCTTATGGTTTATCCACTGTTACCCTAGGTTTCCATGGGCTTGTTTTACTCAAAGCAATCTAATTGCACTGACCTTTGTCTGGAATGTGGGGTTGATGAGGTCTCCGATCAATGCTCATCAAGCCGGGTTTGCTTTGGCTGCTCTCTTGACGAGGACCTGCCTGCCACGCTGTTGCTGGCGCTGCTGCGGGCCTTGCAGACACAGGCCTTCCCGCCCAGGGGGCACGGTGGGAAAGGCCCGGTGAATCCCTGAAGGGCCGTCTTCCTTTGCGAGTACTCTAGAAGTGTACTTTTGTTCTTTTTTTAAGATTTTATTTATTTATTCATGAGAGACACAGAGAGAGGCAGAGACACAGACCGAGGGAGAAGCAGGCTCCATGCAGGGAACCCGACGTGGGATTCGATCCCGGGTCTCCAGGATCGCGCCCTGGGCCAAAGGCAGGCGCTAAACCGCTGTGCCACTCGGGCTGCCCCAAAAGTGTACTTTCTAAATGAGTGATCTGACAGTGTCATCTTTGATTATGGCAAAGAGCACTTCTTAGATTTGAGAGGCCTCTGAGTTTCAGTTGCCCTGTGGCAAGGTGGAAAGACAGGACATTTGATTATTTCTTCTGTCAAGGACTCAATCAGAGAATTGATTTCAAAGGGAGGTTTTGGCCATTCTTTAACTTCCTCTCTTCACTTAGTAGTTGTTTGAAAAGATAACTCCAGAAAAACAAGGGATGATAATGAAGTTTTCTAAGTGTCATGGAACCCAAGAAGAGATCGTGGAGTCATCTACATTGGATTCAGAGTGTTCTCTTTCAGGGGATATAGCTTTCTCGTCAATTTACAGGGTTTTTTTGACCAAAGGACGTTGCAAGGTTTACAGGCTCTACACTGGAAAGTGTAAGGAGAAAATATACACATATAGGAAAAATGCCAGAAGAAAATATATCCAGCTATTTACAGTGTGTAGCTACAGCTGCATAGTATTATTAGTTTCCTTTTATACTTTTCAATATTTAACACGATGGGCATAGAGCAGTTTATATGAAGAAAAAGTTTTAAAAAATACTTACAAAATGTCATCAGAAGTGCAAGTGGGCATTGATTTTAGAGCTTTGGAAAAAGTTAACTTTGCACAGAAACAATTTCACAGATGACCAGCCATATACCATTGTTTTAACGTTTAAAATTATTAACTCCAATTTTTGAAGAAGCTAATTAAAAAAGAGAACTAAAAGTTACTTACATGTGTGTCTTTTTTTTTTTTCTTTTTCAGGAATTGATCTTAAATGGCTAAGGACAAGTTACCCCTATATCTGTTGCAAAGAACAGAATAAAAGGTCGTGTCTAAAATCATCCGATTCTATAACTCGGATTTCCTTAACTTGAGGTGCCCACTGGCGGCAGATTGGAACGGTAGCCACGGACAGGAGCTGGAAGGAGATGTCATAAAGATTTGTGTAAGACTGACTCTGTAGAGCTATCTACACGGGTCACACGTATTTATGGTCTATCATGGAGTTCATGTAAGCAGCCTAACAGATCATTCTAGGGGAAGGATTAGTTCTGGATATTGGTGTCTAGTTTTGAAATGAGTAGGGGGCACCCCAAAGTAGGCTAGTTATAAGGTCAACCTTACGGTTCTACATTGGAGCCTCATACAATTTTACTGCACGGCCCATTGGGGGTGCGGCGTGGGGAAGCCTCTGATTTCTAGGCTGCTTAATTGAGTTCATATGAATATTGTTCCGTTTGATGAAGTCATGATACCTGCTCCGATCCACGCTTCCAGAGCGCAGGAAGGAAAGTTTTCTCCTCCCCTTCCCGCCAGCTGCAAGCCTGACTCTTGCCATCCCTGCGTCCTTCTGGCCCGAAGCCTTGTTACTGTGCGCCTGGGCCAGCGATCAAAGCCAGGGTTTGTACTCTCAGCATGTCCCACCAATAGGAGGTAGGAGGTGAGTGGCATGGGTAAACGGTCCAGAAATTGAACTTTTGCTATACATAAACTAGAATTAGGTATTTATATTGTGCCAGGAGTTAACGGGTCTCACTCTTCATGACTTCTTTAATATTTTTAAAGGGACCACACGGATACCTCCAAATGTTGAACTGCACAAAGGAATGGGGACTATTTCTAACATGCTGTTAATGAGTGGTCTGCAGGATATTTTGGTAAGTGAAAAAAAGCAAAGTGCCAAACTGAAATGGTATGCATTGGGGGGAGGGGGTAAAATGGGAGAGAAATATGAATATGGCTGTGCATACATGCATGTATTTGCTTGTATTTGTGAATAAGTCACACTGGAAGTATAGTCCACAAATGTTTAAAGTGCTTATCTGCGGTGAAAGAAAGAGCACAGGGTCAGATGGGGATGGAAGAAGGAATTCTCTGAATGTATTTTGCAATCTAATTTTGGCTTTGGAAACATTCATGTTTTAAGTGTCGAAAACGTAAAATTAAGTCAGAAGAAAACAATCATGGGCAGCAGACATACACGTCATGCATGTTTTTTTCTTGTTTCGTCCTCTTTGATTCTGAGGAAAGGATTTGAGACAGCTTTAGACAGAGCACAGATACAGGTCTTATCCATATATGATGCATTTTATAAATTTTGTTTTGCTAAAATTTTTTGTTTGTTTGTTTTTGTATAACTGCTAGGGAATAAGACATTCAGGGAGCCTCTAGCCAGGCCAATTATACAACCTGATGACATTGTGTATTGGTAACTATTAACTTATTTTGTGTTTTAAAAGTGACTAAAAAAACAAGAGTAAGCTTTGGGGTGGGTTCTGCTGGTGCCATTCAAAAATACCAGCCACTAGCACCTTTCAGGATTCGGAGTCTGGAAGCGACGTACTTTATATAGGTGAGCACGTGATGATTCGCTGGCTCGTATTTGGCTCGTGATGGCGACACACGAGGGATAGGTGTATAGGTAATTCATCCTGGCTCTGCAAACCTTAGGTCTGGAATGGAATGCAGAAGGAACCAATATTAAAATACAGCTACTTTTCATGACCTCTTTGCCTCTGTTTCTCCAAACTATGCCCACTTGTTTTTAAGTAATCTCTCTGCCCGACTTGGGGCTCGAACTCACAACCCCAAGATCAAGAGTCACAGGCTGTACTGACTGAGCCAGCCAGATGTCCCTGCTTTTGCTTGTTTTTAGAAAATGACCAGAATAACGTAAAATGCATATAATTAAAAATATGTAATAAAGCTTAAATTTTTATTCTTGCTAAGCTATCCATGGTCTAAAGTCTATTTTTTTTTTAAAAAGCCCTTTTAACATAGCATGTGTTTCACAAAGATTCTAATTCTAGCTCCCTCTGACATTTTTTTCTTCTATTTATTTTGGCAATCAGATGTAAAGCTGCTTCAGTCTCAATTTCTAATGTATGTCTGATACCTACCACAAAATATGTAATTTCCTAAGGTTAGGAACTATTTAAAATACTACAATCTGCTTTCACTTCCTATTTCTCACCTCCACTCCCAGGACAATAACAGACACCAAGTGATATGTTTTGAATTGAGTTTTCTAAAAGTGTTTTATGTCTAATCTCCAAGTTGGGAAGGATATTAATCCTTTCCATGATGCAGTTAGTACTAACTGGACACCCTTAGCATTTTGATAATATGTAGAAATCAAGTTTTGTCACTTCTCAGACTTGACTATCCCAGAGAAGAGGCAAACAATAGTTCTATTGTTACTGCATTTTAATTGAGTCTATTAATTTGATTAATTAAAGTTTTAATTCACCAGACAAATATGCAGTCTGGTGTCACAACAACTAGATAGCTTGTCCCTAAATTCCTATATTCCCACCGGAGCATTTTTATACTCGAAAAGGTTCCTAATTTCAAAATGATAACCTGCAACACGTTACATAATTTTACTTGTGACTCAATAGATTGAGTAGTTGGACAAGATAGTAATGAAACCAATGCCATTTTAATCTCTATGTAGATAAGCTAACTTTGTTTTCATTCATTCAGCAACCTCTCTTGAGGGTCTACTGTGTGCCAGGCGTGGTGCAAGGTGCTGGGTGTGTAGTATTGAGCAAAACAAACGTAATCTCCCCACGACTGTAAACAATGCAAGGTGTCTTCTCTGACCGCTCCTATTCAAAGCTGTACCGAGGGTTCTGGCAAATGCAATCAAGCAAGTACAAGAAATAAAAGGTACGACGTACCCTGGCATGAAAAAGCACTTTTTTTATTTGCAGATGATGAGATAGTTTAACTAGGAAGCCTCAGAGATTCTATGAGAAAGCTACTAGGACTAATACATGAGCTTAGCAAGGTCACAGGATGCAAAGGCACTTAGAGTCCTCCACCGTGTTTATAATATACCAGCAGGGAGACGTTGGCAATTGAAATTTAAAAGCTGTCATTGACAGTAGTATTAAAATTCATGCGATACTTAGGGCTGGCGCTAATAAAAAAAATGTTGAAAACTATAAAACATCAGGAGTTCAAAGAAGACTTTACTTAATGGAGAGGTGAGATAGATTAATGGACCAGAAGGCATTATTAAGATATCAGTTCTACCCAAACTGGTCTACAGATTGAACAGAATCCCAATCAAAGAAAAGGAAGAAAGAGCACAGGACTGAGGATAGCCAAAGCGATCTTGGAAAAGAACAAAACTGGAGAACTCGGTTTTGAGTTCACTGATTTCGAGACTTACTGGAAAGCTACCGTAGTCACCACAGTGTGCTTCAGGTGAAACATCCACATCCACGGAATAAAGAATGAGAAATAGCCCCTCACTTATACGGCCAATTGATTTTTCACAAAAATGGCAAGGTAATTAAATGGAGATGGAATAATAGTTTCAGCGAATTTTGCTGGAACAAAATAATGACCTGCGAGCCATACTTCATGCCACGTGTACAAATTAAATAAAAATATATCATAGATTCAATGTAATAACTACAATACTTCTAGATAAACACATAGGAGGAAACCTTTGTGACCGTAGGTTAGGCAAAGATTTCTTAGACACAACATCGAAAGCACAAACCACATTAAGATTTTATTTATTTATTCATGAGAGACACAGGCAGAGGGAGAAGCAGGCTCGCTGCAGGGAGCCCGACACGTGGGACTTGATCCCAGGACCCCGGGGGTCACGCCCTGAGCCAGAGGCAGAGGCTCAACCACTGAACAGCCCTGGTGCCTCAAAGCTCTTCTTAAGAAAATTAAGAAGACTAGCCATGGATTGGGGAGAAATATTTATAAAATTCATATCTGATAAAGGGCTTTTATCAAGAATATAGGAATCTTTTCAAAACATACCAATAGAAATACAAATAACTCCAATCCGTGTGTTTAATAAACACATGAAAGGACTCTCCTCTTCTTTACTTATTAGGGAAATGTGCATGAAAACCACTAAACATTCACTAAAATGGCTAAAATTTAAATATATGGCAGAAGTGCCTAAGTGCTGGGGAGGCTACAGAGCAAATGGAGCTCCCCTAATCACGTTGGGAGTGCAAAATGGTGCAATCACCTTGGAAAATGACTTGACAGTTACTTATGAACTCAAATATACACTCACCAAACCATTCCACTCCTGGGTGTTTATCCAAGAGAAAGGAAAAGGTATGTCCACAAAAAGAACCCACATGCAGATGTTTATGGCAACTTTATTCGTGATGGTCCGAACCTGGAAACAACCCAAATAACCATGAACTGATGAATGGATAAACAAGTGGTGATAGAGCCAAACTGTGGAATCCTGTTCCCAGTAAACAAGCCAAACTACTGATAAACAGCACAATATGGATGAAACTCTTACTGTCAGGACAGAAATCAGACCAGCGGCTGCCCTTGCCTGCGGGTGGGGGGGGTGGGGGGGAGCTTAAAGGATCCATTCCAAAGTAGCACAAGGAAACTTTCTGGGGAAATAGAAATATTTTACATTTTGACTGTGGTTGTGATCACATAACTCGTGGAACTGTCTACCTAAAATGGGTGAAATTTTGATACGTGTAAATCAGATATTTATTAAACCTACTTTTTCATTTATTTATTTTTTATTTTTTACTATTATTTTTTTTAACGTAGGCTCCATGCCCAGCTTGGAGCCCAATGCAGGGCCTGAACTCACGACCCCGAGATTAGGACCTGAGCTGAGATCAGGAGTTGGAGGCTGGGGGTGCCTGGGTGGCTCAGTCAGTTGAGCGTCGGACTCTTGATCCCAGCTCCAGGTGCCCCAGTATAAACCTACTTTAAATAAAGCATATATGTATATTTAAACAAAATAAAATAAATCAGAAGCCTTTTCTTCATGGAGCAGCCATTAAACAAACAAGCACGCAAATAGAGAACACGGTTGCTTGCAGCATTCAGCAGTGCACCTGGCCAGCGCATCATAAAGGGCTGCACGAGCACGTTTCCAATTTATGTTTGAATATTACATCAACCCAGTTAATTTGCTTTAGAATTTGTACAGCCTCCTATTTGCTCTATCACTAACAATAGCTAATATTTACTGCAATTTTTCTGAACGCCAGATGCCGCTGCCCTAGATTCTTGATACGTATCATCTCATTTAATCCCTGAAGTAATTCTATGAATTTGCTACAATGACGCCCCCCTCCTTTTTTTTTTTTTTTAACGGAGTAGAAGCATAAACACAAAGCTTAAGCAAATTTCTAAGGTCTTAGAGCTAATAAGCGGCAAGGTTGGTACTTAACGCACACACGCGGGGCTTAAAAGCTGTTGAGCCCCAGGGCAGGGCCTCTTGATGTCTGAAGCTCAAAGGTGTTGTGCCCGAGGTTGCGAATCCGAGAAACCGTCGAGGAGCCGACACCGATGCAAGCGCACGAGGGTTTACTCACAAGCTCGAGCTTGGGTCCAAGTGCACCCGACACAGCGGGGCAGGGACTTGGACCCCGAGGTGGGTTACAGCTGGGTTTTTTATAGGCTGGTCTAGGGGATTTTCAGGAGGGGGGGAGGAATTTCTCAAGTTCTGTTAACATTCTGATGTGGGGCTTTCAAGGGCATTGAGCTCTGTTCTCATTCTAATATGGGAACTTCTTCCAGGGGCGTGGACTCTGTTGTCTTTCTGATATGGGACTGACATCGAGGACATTCTGCAGTTTTTCCCGTAAAGTTCAGCTCTTATTCCCAGGGGCCTAATGGCTGGACTTGAGCTAATGCTAAACTCGAGGTGGGACGGCCTTGATTTTTCTCGGCCTCCACGAAGGGCAGAGTCGCAGCCCTCCCTCAGAGCCTGGGGTCCAGGCTGAAGGATGGGGTGATCCTAGGGCTCCAGGAGGGAAGCCGCGGAGCTGGCGGTTTCTCAGAAACGGGGAGATGAAGCAAGGCTTGGAGAAGGGACGGCGGGAGGTCGGGGCGGCGGGGGCCGGGCTGCCTCCATCACCACTTCCCACTGGCTTCTCTGTGGTGCTGCGTCGGTTGCAGAGCACTAGTGACACAAGTTACGTTCGTTCTCCACAGTGAATCTGTGAATTCCTTTGGTTGCTGTAAGAGAGGTCAACTTAGACTAGTAAGGCCACCGTCAGGACCCTCTCCGTCCCTAAACCACTAGTTCTGTTCTCCCTCTTGCCCCTTCCCTCCCTTCCTCTCTGTCCTCTGTCCTCTTCTGTCTCTCTGGTCCAGGCCGTGAGTACAAAATGCCCGTCCACAGCTCCTGGGCTTAGATACCAGGTCCCTTCAGCTCCCGGGTCTATGTTTCAACAGCGGGACCCCTGCGTGGGCCAGGTTGGGTCGGGCGCCCATCCTGGTTCAATGGGATGGGTCAGGGATGGGGTCCCGTTGCCCACAGTGGCCCCTGGGAGCTCCAGAGCGGACGGACTGGTGGACAGCTCAGCAGGCGCCTCGCGCGTGGCCCTCTGCCCCCCGGTCATGTTACATCGCCCCATATGTACGACGTGGCACAGATGCCTCTGCCTCGCAAGGCCTAACCATCCAAACGTCCGTCCTCTTTCCCCAACAGCTCAGCCACCCCATTAATTGAAGTCCCTGCTTCAGAGTCTCACCTTTTGCCATATAAGGTGATGCCCTCCGGTTCCAGGGAGTAGAGGTCCTCGGAGGCCACTTTTTAGCCTGTCACAATAACCTCATTAGAAGGGCAAACCGGAACAGAGAGGTTAACCTTCATGATCTGTTTTTAGCCCCCTGCATCCAAAACATTAGTTAGACGTGTAATCGGTGTAAGAATACCGACGATTTCTTTTACGCCCTTTTTTTTCTTGCTAAGCTTTCCGACGTGCATATGCCTGTGCCCTGTGCGTCCTATGGGGAGGATCCTATGGGCTGGGGCGCAGCTGCACACGTCAGGGGGGATGCTGCAGCTCGGGGACCCCACGGGGCTCTCCTTTCACCGGGGAGGAGCGGCCCTGGAGTGCTGAAGCCATGGGGGAGGGCTGGGGAGGGCCCGTGCTGGGCACCTGGAGACCCATGGGAAGTGGGGTCCAGGTGCGGCCCTTTTCTCTGCACATAGGGTGGGGCTGGCCTGGGAGGACCGACTCCTTGGATCTACATTTTAGATGTCCCCGATTCCAAAGCCGGTTCTCCCAGCCGTGCTCGCCCGCTCCTGCCGGCTTGACCGCACCCAGGGGGAGTGGGAGCCGGGGTCACGGCCGGGGAGGACCGAGCTAGGGGGTTGCTTACGGAGGTAGCCCCGGGTTGGGTGGAGGTGGGGCAGCAGGCGGGCGGCCCGGATCGCCAGGAACGGGGACGCAGGGAGTGGTCCCCGCAGCCGAGTGAGCACCGGGCCTTCAGGAGACGCCCGCCCGCCTCCCTCCCTTCAGGAGACGACGCCCAGTGGAGGCCGTGCCTGGGGCAGCTCGCGGAGGAACTTGTTTTGGGTAAAGGTGAACTGCTGAGCTGTTTGTGTTTTGATGAACCGTCCCACCCAAGAATGTTCCAGCCGCGTCTTAAAAGGCTCAGCCCCTCCACAGAGCGCCTGGCTTTCCTGAGTCGGGGATTTTTGCCTCCTTCTGTCTAAGAATCCTGCCAGTTTGTCTCCAAAGGAGTGTTTTGCTGGTGGATTGGGACCCGAGCGGCTCTGGATTGAGACCGAGGCTCATTGGCCTTTGTGTTAGGATTTTTCCAGTTCCCTCCTGGTGCCGGGGCTGCAGGGGGGGGGGGGGGGCGTTCGACCTGAGCCTGCCCCTAAGCAGCCCATCGGCTCCAGGTGCCAGGGTGGCCGCCAGAGCAGGTGCCCATCCGGGCCTCATCCCGGGGAGGCTTGGCCGCCGGCAAGCTGGGGCTGCTGCTTGCCAGAGGCTCCATCCCAGCAGGAGGGGACGCATTTGTCCTCGTCCCTGTGTTTTCCCAGGACTCCCTGCCCAGCATCCCTAAGGCCCGTGTTCCGGGGTGTGCTGCGTGTGTGTCCACCTGTCCTGACAGGCCCATGCATGGCAGGTGGCCCAAGGCTCAAAAAGCATGCAGATGAGCAACACGTTAGCTGCGACGAGCATCTGCCCTTTCAGGTCCCAATGCGGGTTGTGGGACAAGTTTACGGGGTGTGTTTTCCCGGGGTTGGCCTGCCTCCTCCCTGCAAATCCCGCATACTTAAATTTGCACGGTCCCCCATCCTAATAGTCAGTGAAGGTGAGTCTGATTGTGTTGTCTGCCCCCCAAATCCTGTTTTTGGCTATTTTTCAAAATCAGTCTGGGAGAATCATTCGAAGGCAGAAATCAAGAGTGCTAACTGGTCTCTAAGACGACGGGACACGCGCTTGGACCTGGGGCTGCCCACGCTCCAGGGGTACCGGAGCCCGGCCTTCCTCCTCATCGCGTGCAGGCGACAGCACCAGCCTCACGCCCCTGCCTCTGCGTTCGTTCACTCGCCCTTTATTCGGTTCCTCATCATTACCAACGAGCCGAGCAGCGTCCCGGGTGCCAGCAATAGAGCCCTGAACGCCGACTCCTGGCAGGGGGACAGCAAGCGGCCCTGTGACGCCGAGCCGAGAGGAGACCTGAGCACAGGGTGGAGGGGGGTAGTGGCCTTGGACGGAGACTGGCGACTTGGGCCCCGAGTTAGGGTGGAGGCGGTAAGCGGCGATCCGGGAAGTGCTCCGGTGTGCGAGGCACTAGCCGGCGACCTGGAGTGGGGCGAGGGGCAAGCGGGTGGTGGCGGCAGCCCACGAGGGGGCCTGTCTGGAGATGGGAACCCGGGGGTTCGCGTGGACACCCCGGCCGCACGCCTGCTGGGCCCTTGTGGAGATGGGAGGCCGGATGGAGAGTCCGGGGCCCCCGCCCTGCGGGGCCATCCAGGGAGTGGCGTAGGACTGGGGCGGCGAGCTCGGGTTGGAGGACTGGGGTCGGCCTGCGGGACAGGCGGTGGCCGAGGGACAGCAAGCTGGGGCACATGGAGATAGCGGCCGGGGCCTCAGCGACGCAGCCTCCAAGCCCCGGGCACGCAGTCCCGCAGTGGACCTGCAGGAGGCCACAGGCCGGGCTCTGGGGCGCCCTTCCTGCCCCGGGGGGGATGCGGGCGGGGGGGACACAGGGCCCCAGGACAGGAGCGGCTCAGCGCCGCGGGGGGACGACCGGGTGCAGGGGCCTCGGGGGACCGATTCGAACGGGCCCGGAGGGAGGGTAACGGGAGCGACTGAGCCACCCGAGCCCATGGGTGCTGTCACAGTGTCTTATTAGCATGAGACAGAGAAGAGAGGCTCAAAATAAAGTGTTTATACCAAAAAACCGGAGCGGAGGCGTTGCCAGCTTTGCTGACAGCTTGTGGCTACAAGACAGACTCGCGGCAGGCGTCTCAGCTCTTGTGCCTGCTCTTCTCCGTTTCCTCTCTTTTGTGCTTAATGCCCATTAAAGAAAACCTAATTCAGACACTATAGGAACAACACGAGTAACCTTCGTCCCTAAATCATGTTACCTATTGACTGCAAAATATTTTGCACAAAAAGCATTTTCGTTTTTTTTTCTTTTGAGGAAAAAAGTAGCTAACGTCTTGCCCTACTCTGCGCATCCTATTTTCTGATTGTACGTTCTTAAAATTAGTAATTCTCTGAACGTGGGTATTCAAATCTGGGTTTTTCCCGATCCGAAATCAAACAGATTTACGGTATGCACATTTTATTGGTTTTAGATACCAACGCGGTTTTAGAGGAATAGTCACAAAATGAAGCGTTGTTTAAAAAAAAAGCAAAAAAAGATTAAATCAGTTAATTAACCAGAGAGAGAGGGCGCGAGGGCAGGGGTCCGGGGACGTGAGGGACAGGCCAGCCGCGTAACCAGCTCAATCCCCAGGCGCCCCCCAAGGTGGAAGGCTCTTCAGTTCAGTTTTGGGGCTGTCGGGACAAATCACAGTAGAGCCGGTGGCTTAAAACCAAAGGGTTTAGTCCCTTGTGGTTCTGGAGGCTCGACCCCCGGGGCCAGAGGGGAGACGCCCTGCTCGCCTCTCAGGATCCTGACCCTGATTCTCAAAGACCCCTTTCTCCAAATAAGGTCACGGTCGCGGGTTCTGGGTGTTGGGATTTGGACACACGTGGGGGGGGGGAGGCACTGCTCACCGTCTGTACCATGTGACGCCCCAAGCTGGTGGGAAGGGATCGGAGGCCTCGGGGACTCCCCCGTCCAATGTCCCCTTCTGTAAGTGTGTGTCCAACCCCGCTCCTGGGAGTACGGCATGTGTGAGTCGCTTGGAGAGGCCAGTGGGACGCAGAGGAGGCGACAGTGCCTCGGCAGCCATCCTGGCAGCGTGAGGCCCCACGCGGCCCCGGTGCTGGGCTCAGGGCCCCGGGAAGTGGCCGCCAGTTACCGGCTGTGTGATGCTGCCTGGGTGCCCTGCGAGTCGCGATCCTGAAAGCGGGGTGTGGGTGACCCCGCCATGGCGGTGTCCCCATGGCCGGCCTCAGGCCTCCCCCTGGGGCGCCCAGCTGCGGGGGCTGGGGCCCGGCTCCGCGGTCCCTGGTGGCCTCTGGGCCCCACGATACTGCCAGCTGACACCCGGGTCCCTTCTGGTCTCTGTCTTCCCAATGGCCCCGAGCCTGGCCGCCCAGCCCACTCAGCACCCGTGGGGACACCCGTGGCTCCCGGCAGTCCCAAGACTGTGGGCTGGGGGGTGGGGGGTGACGGTGGCGATCGGCCTGGAGACACAGGCACAGGCCCTCGCGTGGCCCGGGCCGAGTGGGTAGGAAGGGGCTCGCCGCCGCGGGCGTCTGGGCCGGTGGGGGCCTCGATGGCCAGGAGGTAGGCGACGGAAGTGCTTCTGGAGCCTCAAAGGCCTCGCGGGGCCCTGGGGGTCCTGTTACAATGCAGTTGTCCTTTATGTGGTCGCCTTGCCAGGACCCGACATGTTTCTCCGCATTTCTGGCAGGTTCTAGGTCCTGCTGGTGCAGGATAACACTTGAGCAGCCAGAGGCCACGTAGGGGCCTGGACGTCAGCCCCTCGGCCGGAGCTGCCCCTTGAACAGCGTGGAGCCCGGGACACGGACGCCCCGTGCGGCTGAACATCTCCCCAAACCTTGACCGCTAATCGCCTCCTGTTGACAGGGAGCCTTTACCAATAACACAAACAGTCGACTAATGCAGATTTTGGATGTCCTGTGCATCATATCCCGGATTCTTACAGCAATGCCTAACTTTTTTCTTACATTTTCCAGTGTTTCTAAAGCTAAGCTGTTCCACTTTGGGTTTTTTCAAATTGTGTAAATCCCCCCCAAAATTTTCCAATATTTTCTCTCTGGAAGGCTTCTCATTCTCATTTCTCTTTCCTGACCCAGGATCCTCCGCAAGCCCGTCTGGCTCCTGGTGTTTGCCTCCAGCCCGACGGGCTTCGCTGGGTCTGGCCGTCTTCTTAGGGGTGACCCTCTTCACACTGGGAGGTCCTTGAGGAATAGATCGTGGCTTTTGTCCCTGTGTCCTAGAGACCCGACGTCCGGCGTGGTACCGGACACTCCAGTGCTTGGACACCCAGATCTATAGGTATGTGACTCATTCGCTCATCGTCACAGGAAGCAAGTTGCTGCTTGCCAGAGGGGAAGGGGCCAAGGATGGGCAAAAACAGCCGTTTTTCTTTTTTTTTTTTTTTTTTGGAAATAAAGCTGCAATAAACATGGGGCTGCGTATGTCCTTTCGAATTAATGTTTTCATTTTCTTTGGGTAAATACCCAGTACTGGAATCACTGGATTGTAGGGTAGCTCTATTTTTAATTTTTTGAGGAATCTCTATATTGTTTTCCACAGTGACTGCATCAGTTCACATCCCCACCAACAGTGGTTGTATGAGGGTCGCCTTTTCTCCACGTCCTCGCCAGCACTTGTCCGTCTCGATGTCGGCCGTTCTGACAGCTGTGAAGTGATACCTCTTTGAGGTCTTGGGTTTTTTTTTTTTTTTAAGATTTTATTTATTTATTCATGAGACACAGATAGAGAGAGAGAGAGAGGCAGACACATAGGCAGAGGAGAAGCAGGCTCCGTGCAGGGAGCCCGACGTGGGACTCGATCCCGGGTCTCCAGGATCATGCCCTGGGCTGAAGGCGGCGCTAACCCGCTGAGCCCCCTGGGCTGCCCCTCTTTGAGGTTTTGATTTGCGTTTCCCTGATGATGAGTGATGTTGAGATGGTTGTTATTCTTTTTCAACATTTTTACTTGGCAAAACTTCTTTGCCTTCTGTCAAATCCCAATGATGGGGAATCGCTGCTCTAAAGAAGGTGAAGACGTAATCAGGAGCGGAGCCCCCACTGGCGAAAAAATAGGCGGATGTTTTTAGTGGAGGATTTTGAAATTACAATAAAAATTCCTACTCATGTGCACTCTGGGCAGGGAGTGAAGGAAGGGGCAATGGAAAGAGAGGGACAGGGCATGTTCCGAGAAGGCCAGTGGTGTTTGGTTGAGGGAACAGGGCCGGCAAGAGCACGTCTGCAATAGTGGGCACACCCAGCGTGACGCTGAACACGTGCACAGAGAGAAGAGGATGGGAGCGTCGGATTTTTACTGCTAACCTGCTTCAAGACGAAAACTCGAATCAAAATACACGCAGCAAGCACGGTCCCCGCGATGGCATCAGACACGGACCAGTTTGCACACGTCGGATAAACTGACGGAATCCTTGCAGTCGGTCTACTTCAGGGGGGATAGAGTCACGCAGGATCTCTTTCTCACTGTGTTCGCCTCATTGTCTGGTGATTACAGTGACGACAGGGTAAGTACAGGCGATGACAATCTTGTTCTACCCGCGTTTCCCAACACCCAGCCCTACCCGGCAGGACCGACCTGGTGCCCACACTACAGAAGGAGCAGCCTTGCGAGAAGCAGCAGGTCACAAGCAGTAAAGATCCAGGTGGGCCCGTACTGTGACCCCAGGAGGGCTTGGCGCAGGGCAGACCTCCTGGCCATTGTCCCCTCGCCGAGTCACGGGTCACTGCTGCCCGTAAACTCCTGACACACTTCCCAGGTGAGCAGAAGTCCCCATCCTGATAGTAAAACTACGTCTCATTGCTAAGTAGCTCAAAAGTCAAAAAGCCAGCTCTACGAGGGCAGCATCGGAACGACGGTATGTGATTAGAACAACTGGAACCATCTTGCCGTGTCATGGACTCATTACGTCTGTTGTGTGATTGCCTCTTTCTGAACCAGATAACATTGGAATTGGTAATGGTCAAGAATCAAGTCCGGTGCTTTATCTCTGATAAATATCTCTTTTTCAGTATTTATGAGGAGACAAGGATTTCCGGCGGTTGAGGGACAGAATAATTCAGGGATATCTCCCCGCTCTGAGAGACCTGACCCCAAAATTAAGCCTAAATGTATATTCTGTGTTTATTGATCTGTGGGTGACAGTGGGATTGATGTCTCCTCACATTCTGCGTGTGGGCAGATCTTTCCCACGGGCGTACCTGGGCAGGTACGAGGAGAGGAGTGTTAGGTTGGCAGATGGGAAGACAAGACGGGCCTTGGTCGTGGGAGTTTTGGGAACCACACTGGAGACTTTGACCTCATTCCATTTGTGATTATTGGAGCCACCGTTCTTTGTCAACTCAGCCGATGGAACTTACTCCTATTTCCCCCTTTGCTGATGGAGCCATAATAATCATAAACTTTGCATTTTACAGATTGTCAGCGTTCATAAAATGGTTTTGTAGGTGTTTGACCTAAGGAATGGGGCTTGAGCTGATGGGTCCTTTATGTGGACAGCCCTGGAGGGAGGAGGGAGGGTGGGGAGGTTGAAAGGTCTGGGAAAGACTTGGGAGAGCCAAAAAGACAAAATGAAGGCCATGAAGTAGAGCAGCCATAGGACACACCCAGGAACCTTCTGGAATATAAAAATGTACAAAAGTCACTTTGCATAATACCAGAAAGGCAATAACTTTCTTTCTAACCACTCTGGGTTGTTAATAACATACTTAGTTTGATTTGACTCATTCTAACGGACGGCTTAATCCCAAAACAGAACTGTAAGAGCTGTGCTAACTGAGGGCGGGGTCCAGCCAGAAGGCTCTTGCCACCCGCTTTCACGGGCCCTCCTGCCATCTTCACACCCCCCAGGAATATCAATTGTCTTTTTTTTTTTTTTTAAGATTTTATAGATTATTTATTTGAGAGAGACAGTGAGAGAGCACGAGCAGGGGCAGAGGCAGACCCCCGCCGAGCGGGAAGCCTGACATGGATCTCCATCCCAGGACCCTGGGACCATGACCTGAGCCAAAGGCAGACGGACGGACGCTTACTGACTGAGCCACCCAGACGCCCCATCATGAATTGTGTTAAACACGGATGGACTGAAGTGGGCTGAACTGTGTTTCCCCCAGAAGAGATGTTCAAGTCCTAACCCCCACATCCGTGAATACGGTGTGGGAAGTAGGGTTTTTGCAGGTATCCTCAGGTTAAGATGAGGCCCCGGAGAGGAAATCCCAAGAATTTGCATCACAAGGAAAAGACTTTTCTTTCCCTCCCTCACTTTCCTCTTTTTCATTTCTTTTTTTTTGCATCTGCATGAGATGATGGGTATGACCTGCCCTTTCTGTGCTGACCAGCTCACTACACATGGAAGTTAAGTGACTGCGATACACCCCACACTGACACAGCACTGGACTTTATCAACAATGAACTTTATCTCAATAAAGCTTGGGGAGAATCAAGAGGAGTTCACCCTGGGTTAGGGTGGACCTTCGATGCAATGACTGGCATCCTTTGGAGAACAGGCGATTTGGCCACAGGGTGGATGAGGCACAGAGGGAAGGAGGCTGTGCGAGGCAGAGGCCGACAGAGGCACAGTAAGTCAAGAAACGCTAAGAGTTGCCACCAACGATCAGATGTTAGAAGAGGCAAGAGAAGATTCTTCCCTGGAAGCTCCCAAGGAAGATTACGTAGCTCTGCTGACCCCTCGATTTTGGATTTCCAGCATCCGGACTTTTGAGAGAATACATTTCTGTTGTTCTTTTTTTTTTTTTTTAAAGATTTTATTTATTTATTCATGAGAGACACAGGGAGAGAGAGAGGCAGAGACACAGGCAGAGGGAGAAGCAGGCTCCATGCAGGGAGCCCGATGCGGGACTCGATCCCAGGACCCCGGGGTCACGCCCTGGGCCGAAGGCAGACGCTAAACCACTGAGCCACCCGGGCTGCCCATTTCTGTTGTTCTAAGTCCTTGGTTTGTGGTCATTTGTTCTTGCGCTCCCAGGAAACTAATAAAATTGAAAAATGTTGAAAAATAAAATAAAATAAAATAAAATAATAAAATAAAACTAGAGATTGTCAGGGTCTCCGGCGGGGGGGGGGGGGCGCGGGGGGGGCTCAGTTGGCTGAGCACCTGACTCTTGATTTGGGCTCAGGTCATGATTTCCGGGTTGTGAGATCGAGTTGGGCTCCATGCTCAGCAGGGAGTTTGCTTCTCCCTCTTCCCTTGCCCCTGCTTTCTCTCTTTCTCAAATAAATGTTTTTTTCAAAAAAATAAAAGCCAAAGATTGCCATGCTGGATGAGAAGCAACATATACACTGTTTTTAAGAGACATGCTTTAAATAAAAAGACAGATTGAATGCAAAAAAATGCAGAATAGCACGCCACTCCGACACGAGCCACCAGAAGGCTGCTGTGGCTGTTATTATTATAAAAACAAGTAGATCCTAAGGTAAGATCTACTGGAGGAGAAGAGGGACATTTCCTAGTGATGAATAAGCTGTTCGACAGAAACACAAAGCAACCCTAAGTTGTATACACCTAACAACACGGCTTTGTACCACGTGAATGAAAAATGAGCAGAGCGAAGGAGGAATGAACCCGCACCTCCGCTACGGATGCTGACAACCCCCTCTCAGCAACTGATCCGATAAGCAGGGAAAAAAACCAGTAACGTAGGAAACCAGTAGAGTAATACGATTCACCTTCATCTGAGCAATGAGCTCGACGGAGCAGAAAATCCCCCCTGCCCCCGCCCCTGATGGATCTCCATGACACGGGCTGTCACCGCACGTTGGCAGAGTTGTGATTGATTCATTATTAGGAAGGTTCCCCCTCATGCTCATTACACAGACTTTTTTTTTTTTAATAGATTTTATTTATTTTAGAGACAGAGAGAGAGCAAGAGAAAGTGTGAGTGAGCAGAGCGGGGACGGAGGGGGAGAGAGAGAATCCCAAGCAGATGGCAGCTGAGCAGGGGGCCTGACACGGGGCTCAATCCCGGGACCCCGAGATCATGACCTGAACCCAAATCAAGAGTCGGTGCGTCCCCGAGGAGCCCCCCAGGCGCCTCCAGACTTGCTCTCGTGGGAGTCGCTGGCAGGCCAACCTGTCTGCTCCCACGGCCTCAGCGCCCGCGGAGGAAGGAAGGGGCCAGGCCGCGGGGATCTGAGCGCCTGAGAGGTACAGAAACAGTGAGGACCTGGATCATGACAACAAAGACTTGTTACGGGGGGTTTGTGGTTCAGAAGCCAGAGCAGCGAGAGCGTAGGAGCCAGTGTGGTTGATGACTAAGGACAGGAGTCAGAGTCCAGACCAGGCACCTGGGGCCGCCGGGCTTCCCTGCCTTGAAGCACGGGTGAGGTAAGGCTGTAAAAGGGGAAATGAGATAAAGAGTGGGCCAGGAAAGTTACGGGAGGCCATGGGGTACAGAGGTTAAGAGGATAGACTTTGGAGCCACACTGCCTGAGGTGGTTTTTTTTTTTTTTTTAGGATTTTATTTATTTATTCATGAGACACAGAGAGAGGCAGAGACCCAGACAGAGGGAGGAGCAGGCCCCATGCAGGGAGCCCGATGACTCGATCCCGGGACCCTGGGGTCACGCCCTGGGCTGTAGGCGGCGCTAAACCGCTGAGCCCCCCGGGCCGCCCTGTATGGACATTTTTAAGGCTCGCGACACACGCTGCCAACCTGGTTCTCCAAAAGTTGGGCCCAGTGACACCCCCACTGGTGCTGTGTGGTGTACTTCCCGATTTTAAGGTCTTTTAATTGGAAAACAAGACTCCTGAACTTGCCCTGCCTCTGTTACAGATTCGTTTCTCTGAACTCTAGGCCTGCTTTCTTTCGGGCTTTCGGGCCTCCTCCGGGGGGTCATTCGGGCCTTAGGAAGCGGTGGCCTGTGTGGTTTCCTCAGTACTGGCTCCTGTGGGAAGCTCAGCCCGTGCCCCCGCCCCACCCCAGCCTCGATGGATCGAGCCCCCTCGGTGGTCAGGTTGAGGACCCGGCGGGGTGCTGCCCTGCACCCCTGCTCTGGGACTGCCCTGAGCACTGCAGTCCCCTTTGGGGAGGAAGGACAGTCTGTCATTTTGTAGATCTGAGGTCGAGTCGAGTCCACAGGCTGCTTACGAGGATCACCCGGTTGGGAAGAACCAGCGGCGCGGCCTGTTGGTTGACGCGGAGCGTGTGTTGGCTGTAGCCCGCGCGTTCACATCTCGGATGTTTGCAGACAGAAGCCCCAGTTATTACGAAGGAGCCTTCCAGCGTGTGACACTGCGTGGATTTTAAACTTCCATTCATATTAAACAGAAATTACTTGCGTGTCCAACGGTCACTGTAAGATTTTCATCCATCCAACATTTTAAAGTAAAAGAGTAGCTGCCTCCCTATGTTTTTGGGATAAGTAGCCACATCTCCGTGACCCACGCGACTTTCTGGTCTTATTTCATGCAAACCTCCCCCCTCAAACCTCCTTGACCTTCTTCGTAGACCTGAGAAACAGCATGTTCCCTCTGGCCTCAGGGCCTTTGAACATGCTCTTCCCATTGCCTGGAATAGTCTGCTTCTTCCCGGAAATAACTTCTGACCCAGCAAGTTCCACCCCAGGACCTTCCTCTGCTCAGTCTTAGTGGGAGCTCTTAGATGAGCTAAAAAATCACACCTTAAGAAAAGGCTCTCCCCGGTGGCCCAGACCATTTCTAGACCGTCTGACGTATATCACGGCATCTTGGATTTGGGTTGTGATGTTTTGTAGTTTGCAATTCAGTGTTTACCCAGGTCATTGTTGTTACCTGTCTGTCTCCGTCCTTGGTCTTTCAGGCCCACGTGGGAAGGGATGGCTTTTCCTGGCCGCTGTGGGCTCGGCTGCAAGCTCAGTGCAAGGCAACTGGACTTGCTGAATGAGGTGCCTGGAAAATGGCCATAAGACAGCTGACGGCTCGGCTAGGTTAGTGGGGTGGCTGCGCATCTTTGCGTGCAAGCTCCTTACAAGGGAACACAGTATTTCTGATGCCTTAGGAGAGTGTCATTCACAGACGGGCAGGTTTCTCACCCACAAGAGATTGGGCCTTGATTCCACCTTTGCCTCAGTCTCATTTAAAAAGGGGAACAAGGAAAAAAAAAGGGGGGGAACAAGGGTGGGGGTGACTGGGTGATGGGCACTGAGGTGGGCACTTGACGGGATGAGCACTGGCTGTTATTCTATATATTGGCAAATTGAACACCAATAAAAAATAAATTTATAAATAAAATAAATAAAAAGAGGAACAATATCTTTACATTTCCTTCATCCTAAGACACCATTGACTTTGGGAAGACCGTCTTAAAAACGAACCATACCCCCCCCAAAAAAAATCAGCATTGCTCCCACATTAAATGTACATATTGACTGCAAAACACCCAATTCTTGGACATGTTAACATGTAAAAAAAGGAACATCTTAGAATTTGGATGGCATTTGGAGTCCGTGCCACCAAGGATGCTGGTGGGAACAGAGAGAAGTGTGCGTGTTGAGTGAATCGCTAAGTGCCTTTTTGGGGTTTTCATGAAATCACACGGGAGCCTCTCTACTCTACGAGATCACCGCTGAATGTTTCTGGTCCCACGGCCACCCCCGGCCCAGCCACCTCACGCGGACTCCGCACCCCTGTCCCTCCCAGATGAGTCCCAACAGTACAACCCAGCACGGTGCTGCCCTGCAGGCATCCGTCTCCGTCTCAGTTTCGCTCCTCTGGCTCCCCTCGAGTGTCGGGCGAGGCTGGAAAGGTCCACAGCCGCGGAAGACATTGCTCTTCGTTAACACGCAGAGTGAGGTCAACCCCCTAATTAGGCCGGTGTCTGACACGTTCCCACGTCAGGATCCCAGTCTCATTTCCTAGCTTTCCCACAGCTCAACCTTGGTTTATTCCTGACTCCCTGCCAACCTCCCTGATTCCATGTCCTCTGCTTTCTGGAATAATCTCACTCACTCTGACCTCCCTTCGCATACTGTCTGGGCTTATCTACGGCTCTCGACTCCAGGCTTCTGGCTTGGAATGTAGTCAGACGAGCATTGAGCTGTTCCTTCTAGACTCTAAACTCCTTGGAAGCTGGGGCTCCACCTTATTTATCTTTACCTTTTAAAGATTTTTTTTTATTCTTGAGAGGCAGAGACAGAGAGAGAGAGAGAGAGAGAGAGAGGCAGAGACCCAGGTGGGACGGGAGGACCAGGAGCAGATGGGGTCGGGGACCGGGGCCGAGGGCACAGTTGGGTGAGGCCATGCTTCCCGGGACCGCCCTGCTCCCTGGAGCTCCTGGGGCACACAGAGCACCCACTGGACACCCCTTGGCTGAAGACCTGGGCTGACTCCTCTTTTAAGAAAATAGTGTCGTAGAGAATTATCCTAATCTAAAGACCTCGTGATACGTGGAAATGGAAGTTCATGTATTTGAGGGGACCCTAATAAAGCACGTCTGCATGCAACATGGCTTATTCTGTTCCAGGGCTCCCTAGGGTTTTAGGTGGGCTTTTGAAGTAGTGATTTTTTGCATCTTTTAAAATTGTGTACAGATATGATTTCTAAGTCTAATACCTCTTCTTTTTCAGTAACTGAATTGCATTTGTATCTTTATCTGGTGGCAGATGTGTTTCTGAGCATTAACTGCACCGTAAGTCAACGACATGGTCTTGCTGATCGGTAGATGATTTTCAGATTTCTTTTAATTACTGAAAATATGAAAGATAGCAATTCCAAATGAACAACAACAAAGCCAAAAAGCCCTAGTATGTGTAACGACAGGTTCACAGGTTGGGGGATGTGGGTTCCAGCTTCAGCCTGTAGATGCTTGAACTTGATCGTGGGGAGCACGTTGTTTTCTCCTCTCACCCCCTGCCTCTCAGCCGTAGAGCACAGATGGGAGGTTCCTGTCACCCCAGAGATGCAAAGAAATAAAATGTAAAAAGCTCCGCAGACAAAAAGGCCATATGTGCATTCAAATTAAATTGTGAGCCGAGGGGCTCCTGGACGGCTCAGTGGTGGAGCATCTGCCTTCGGCCTAGGTCGTGACCCCGGGGTCCCAGGATCGAGTCCCGCATCAGGCTCCCTGCGTGGAGCCTGCTTCTCCCTCTGCCTATGTCTCTGCCTCTCTCTCTGGGTCTTATGAATAAATAGATAAATAATCTGTAAAAAAAATAAATTGTGAGCCTAAGATGTTTCTAGGTGCTGCAGTTTCTGTGTAGGTTCCTTATAGAGGAAACTCTATCTCAGTGACAGGTGGCAAATTGCTCATCTGTTATAAAAGTCGGCAAAAATCCTTTATCTTTCCCTCTTTCCCTGCAATCCCACCTTCATTTTTCAAGCGCCGCAAGAAATGGCCTTGCTTTTGGGGACAGACGTCTTGCGGGTGGCCATTCTGTGTGTGTGTGTTCCGTGTCGCCTCAAGCCTTGGCTCCGTGCCGCTGGCGTCCCAGGGGAAGGTCGCCCGCTGGACTGCTCCACGGAATGAGGTCTTACTCCTGAGCCTAGTTTTCCTGCATTATTTTAACCAGAGGCCAGTAGACATCAACAGGTAGATAACCTCTCCTCAAGCTTTGGAAGGTTTCTTGGGTAGAGGCTGTTCAGCGAGAACTGTCACTCTCCAGCTCTTTCCAAACCGTGTGATTTTTATCAGAATGGAGTTATTTGCTTTAAGGATTTTTCTAAACCAATTACTTTCCTATAAGAGACTTTCAATTGAAATAATACGTTTCTCATTATGTAGTTACTTTCATCGCTGGAGACTCAAAATACTTGAAAAATACCTTAAACTCCTCTGCAAGGACCTCTGTCGCGTTTGTAGACTTCACACGTGGGGACACGCGGTGACCGTCTGATACCTTGCCATCCTATTAATAAGATCCCGAAGCAGCCAGGGGGGCCCTGCACCCTGACTGTGTCACGGCGCTCTGCGGGATGCTGGGTCGCCCTGGCCGGGGCTGCAGGGTGGCGGCCGTCCTAGAGGAGCATCACCGGCTGCCCCGACCTGCAGGTGCCACCTGGCCTCCGCTCAGCCCAAGGGTGCCCCGGCCCCGGCCCCAGGCCCCGGCCCCGGCCCCTTTGCTTCCCCGTGCACTTGCCGGAAGCCTGGCCGCGGGGCTGGAACCCAACCTGCAGGCCCGTCCCTGGGCTGCAGCCGCATCTATGCACACCCGAGGCCGGCCTCGCGGCGCCCCAGTGGCCCCGACCGCTGCCACCATCTCAGATCCCCCGGGGACGCTTCCTTAGCGCCTTCCCTTTGAGACATTGGACGCTGCTCGGTGGCTGGGAGGTTTCCGTCCTCCTGGAAGGTGAGAAAGCGTCGTCGAGTGGGAGAGTGACCGTGTGACCTGGACGGGAATCTCCACAGGGTTTCGCTTTACAGTGCGAGGGTTTTTAAAGATTTTATTTCTTAGAAAGAACGAGAGCGAGCGAGAGAGGGAGAGAGAGCAGGGGGAGGCAGAGGGGGGCAGAGGCAGGCTCCCCACTGAGCGCAGAGCCTGACCTGGGGCTCGGCCCCGGGACCCTGAGGTCATGACTTGAGCCAAAGGCAGACGCTGAACCAATGGAGCCCCCCAGGCGCCCCCACAAGATTAAGATTAATCTTCATTAAAATTAAAAGCAAAAGAGACCTTTCTAGAACTGATATATTTTTACTTAAAAACAGTTGCTTAATCCAAGGTGGGCTTTTCTCCCCTTCCACGGGGAAGGCCTCTTGGGTATTAATGGAGCTTAGTGGGTATAGTTCTTTTATTCGCAGGACCCCAGTGCCTAGGACGATCCATTTCAGTAGCTAAGGGAAATATCCTCTGGCTAGAGCCAAAAACAGCTATTTGCTCAAGATCCTAATAGTTAATGGCACTTGTGTCATGGAAATGCCTCGAGTCCCTTCCGTGTTTGTCCTGCCGTTCAGCAAGGGCTTTACATCCACCCTAGTGCTGTTGCCCGACGGGACGGTGTTGCCCCGCTGACAAGATAACTGGCTGCTCGCGGCTCAGGAGAACGGCTTCAGGGTCCCTTGCAAGTTGCCTTTGAGCACGTGGAGCGAGAGCAGCGCGGGGCCCACCCCACGGCCACGCACAGCGGCCACCGGACCCGAGTGGAACGTCAAGGGACACTGTGCACGGGGATCATGGAACATGGGTGTGCGGCAGGGAAGGGGAAAGGGCCTCCCAGTGATTCCTGAGATCATATTTGTATTTGTGACAATTTCCTTTCTTGAGGTGTGTGAATTAGCAGCTATTTAGTTCTATAGAAAGTGTCCTCTGGGGCGCCCGGGGCTCAGTGGTGCAGCGGCTGCCCTCGGCCCAGGGAGTGACCCCGGGGTCCTGGGATCGAGTCCCGCATCGGGCTCCCTGCATGGAGCCTGCTTCTCCCTCTGCCTGGGTCTCTGCCTCTGTGTCTCTCAGGAATAAATAAATAAAATCTTTAAATGAATGAATGAGTGAATGAATACATAAAAATAAATAAATAAATAAATAAATAAATAAATAAATAAAAATTGTCCTGTGAACGAGTCCACTACTATGAAAGCCTGCTAATCACAGGGTGATAATTGCACTAGGTTTCTTCACTTTTTTCAGACGCTTTCTTACCAATATTCTGCGTTGGTGAGGTAGCAGGCCTTCTAGAAGGCCGTGGTCTAAGGTGGCATTTCCCTAACTGATTGTTCTCCTTGGAACTCCAGTGTCTCACAAAATGTTAATCGTGGTTTCATGAGAAAAAGATTTTTTCAGGCTGTATTAATCAGGGTTCTCCAGAGAAACAGAACTGTTCAGGTGTATATAAATAGAGCTTTATTATAAGAAATCAGCTCACGTGGTTATGGAGGTCGACAGCTCCAAAATCTGCAGTGTGAGCCAGCGGGTGCAAGACCCAGGAGAGCCGGTGTACCAGTGAAGTCTGAAGGCCTTATGCTGGGAAATTCTCTCTTGGTTGGTCTTCTTGTTCTACTCGGGGCTCCAACTGATTGGATGAGGCCCACTCACATTGTGGAGGGAATCTACTTCCATCACAATCTACTGATTTAAATATTACTGTCATCCAAAACACCCTCTGAGTCGAAAAATAAAACTAACTGTCACAAATCCGCCCTGTGTCAACATGGCACCTGTAGGCATCGCTTTAAACCATACGTAACCACCAAATTAAGACAATAACAAGGTCATAATTCTGCTGACGAGATACAAAGATTGCGTATACAATCTAATACCTGCCAACTCTCTCTCCAGATGAGGCCGCAAAGTCCTGGAATGATCTTCATTCTTCTTGGTACCCTGTCGCCTAAATACGATGATGTAAAGTCAACAACACTTACTATGATACAAAATCAATACATCTTGTGTTACATGAAAAGGGGATAAGAGGGGGGGAAACGGAAGTACTTGCTTCATGCACGCGCACACCCCTACACAAACACACACACATTCAAAACAAAATGAGGAAATACTCCTGCAAATTGCAGTCCTCATTCCTGCAACTGGCCACGTGGTAGTAGTTGGCACCGGCAGCGCCCTTCTTTCACCATCTACCCTGTATTCCCTTTGCCTTTGGCCAGCATCACCATCTGAGCTGCTCAAGGGTTTTGTTGTTGTTGTTTTTAACCTTGTGGGGTAATCCACACCTTCATTCCTGAAGGGTCTGGGCCATGAGTAGTCCTGCCCGGATTGGGTTGTTATGCTTTACCAGTGATCTGCATCACAGGTCACGGTAATCCCACCGTGAGGCCCCTCCTGTCTCCCAGGGATGCTCTTCCTCAGCTCCACTGGGAGCAGCAGCCCAATTGTCCCTTGGCGGCCAGGATGATAACTCCAACCTGTAATGTGACTCCCTATTTTGCCTATTGCTTTGGGGGCATGAGGAGCCCAAAATGGCCAAGTAGCAGCCTTAGCTTCTGGTTCAGTGGAATCGCTGTTGTGTCTCCTGGTGGAAGCATTCCTCTCTGGAACTAGGACATCTAGGCCAGCAGGCCTGGAGTATAAGGCCCTGGGGGCAGGAAGCAGAAGCTTTGTAGGTGGGTTACTAGAGGTAAGAGTGAGTGATGCCACCTGGACCTGTGAATCCTAGCTCCCGAGACCACAGCAGTGTGTGTTAGGAACCGATTTAGAGCACAGACAGCCCCCTGGAGAGCCTTGCTCCCGTCCCTCAAAGGGCTACAGCCTAGCTGGTGCTGTAACTCAGTCTTCAGAAGGGCGTTTTGCCATTCCACTGAACCAGCTGTTTCAGGGCGATGGGGAACATGGTAAGACCAGTGCGTTCCTTGAGCATGGGCCCACCGTTGTACTCCGTTTGCCCTGAAGTGGGCAACAACAACAGAAACCACGCTGTGGGGAATGCCATGATGGTGGAGAAGGTGTTCTGTGGGTTCATGGATGGTAGTTTTGGAAGAAGCGTTCCATGCAGGGAAGGCAAGGCTATATCCAGAGTAAATGTCTGTTTCAAGAACAAAATGCCGCCCCTTCGTGATGGAAGCTGTCCACCGTAGTCAACCTATTGCCGGAGAGCTGGCTTATTGCCTCACTTACGTACCAAGTCTTTATTAGTCAGGGTTTTCTGGAGAAATATGAGTGATGGGTTGTATATACATGGAGAAAGAGATTTATCAGAAGAAACTGGCTTGCACACTTATGGAGGCTGGCACGTCCAAAATCTGTGGGCTGGCAGGGTTGAGATCCAGGAGAACAGATGACTCAGTCCCAGTCTGAAGGCTGGAGACTAAGGAAAGCCAGTGGTGCAGATGGGATGTGAAGGCATCTGCTAAAGAATCCCATCTTGCTCAGGAGCCCAGTCATTTGTTCCAGTCAGGCCTTCAGCTGATGGGCTGAAGCCCACACACATCATGGGGGACGATCCACTTTACTCAGAGCTCACCAATTTGAACGTTAATCTCATCCAAAAACACCTTCCAAGTTAACCATCAAACTGGCAAACGCAACAACAACAACAAAATGAGAGGAGGGAACACTGCAGGTTGCCGTCCTCTCACGGAGGGAGAACCGTCGTACACATCATCATAAGTGTTAATGAACATTAATGTCAGGCCTTGGGAAGTCCTGCAGTGAAGATGCCTTTTCATGTTTGTATAACCCTATCCTGCCTAAAATTATTTGCTCATAGGAAACCCCGCCCCCCCCCCCCAAATTTTTTTGTTTTCTGTGAAAACTTGTTTCCATTTTGCTGTACACCTGTGTTTGGAGAAACACAGTCAGATGAAAAGCTGGTCTATGGGATGGTGTCTGTTAGAGCAACTGGCTGGTTTGGGGATTAGATTGATGACAGTAACCTCATTAACAGGCTTCATCACCCGAGTCTAGTAGCCTCAGTGGGGGTTTACGCATTTGATTTGTTAGATGCCTACTATCCGCTCTGTTCACTAAAGCATGGTGCCAGCGCAGCGAGTGAGGGGTAGCGAGGGGGTGGAAGCGTGCTGCTAGAGTCCCCAGGGCCGGGCCGGGGAGCCCCACTTCCTGACGGAAAGGCTGGGTGGGCACAGCAGGGGCAGAGAGCACGGCGGCCGCCACCAGTCGGGGCTCGAAGAGGGCCCCGCATGGACCCCACGCACCGCTGCTGACATGGGGGACGGCAGGTGCCCTTCCGTCCTCATCAGTGCTGAGTGAAAACCAGCATCCGCGAAAGGCACAGAAAGCGAGAGAATTCTCATAAAAGGAATCGCTCAGCCATCGCTTTTCCCACTTGCGAGCTCATAGGTTCATGACGTCTCTTAACTCAAGGCAGTAACGAAGCAATCTCTCCTGAGATACCGTGGCTCCCTGGGGCCCTTCTGGAAACATCCACACGGCCCAGAGCAGGCGTGTCTGTGAAGCCGCGGCCACCTCGGTACCATCTCCCGCTTCACTCATTTCCCTTCTCCCTTCATTCCCGCGGCCCCGGTACCAGGTCAGCTTTGCCTGGGGCGGCTTTCTTTTAGGGAAGCCGAGAGGACCACGCCAGGGTTGTCCAATCGAGGTCATTGTGCCTCACTCATGACTTTCTTGTCTACGCGAGGAAGCAGAGTAGACCTGGGAATGGAATCATAACCTCATCACACAGGGGAAGCCTTCGAGGCCTTGCTGCCCGAGCAGCACGAGGCTGTGGCCGCGCGTGCAGAGGCGTAAAGAGAGTGGCTGTGTCGGGGCCTTGTCCCTGGAGCCCTGGTCTGGGTGGACGGTGCTGCTGCAGGGCCCACCTCGCTGGCCGCCTGTCAGTTGGAGCGCTGCCCACACCACCTGCCCCCTGAGCCCCCCACGGCCCTGCCCTCTCCAGGGTGTTTCTGGGCGGTTCTGGCCAGCCTGAGCTGCCTGTCTCCTCTGCTCCAGGCCTTCCCCAGGAGCCAATGACTGCTGTTGTTGGGAGCCCTCCCGTTACAAAGCCTGTGGATGAGCACTGGGTGTTACACTATATGTTGGCAAATTGAATTTAAATAAAATTAAAAAAATTAAGACGACGACAACAACAACACAAAGCTTTATGGGTTTGGCGTGCTCTGCTCTGCCCTACTTTCCCCATAAACTCTGTAACGTTAGTGCCAGAGTTTTGAGAACGGGGGGTGTGTTCTGGAACGCACACGACTCAATCGAGCAGAAATGTCAGTGTCTCTTTTCAAGGAGACATGAAATAAAGACTTGTTGGGTGAATTAAATACACTACACACATTTCTAGGGGACGCAGGGTGGCTTGGCCCCATCGTCGTATGACTGTGGTTTTTACTGTCTGTCCACAGCAGGGAAGATTTAAAGCTCTCACACTGCAGCTAGTTAAGAAAGACAGACTTCCCCCCATGGCAGTAAGTGCATCGCTAGGTGTGCAGTAGGCCAACCTCACTGCTCCCCCCGAATCCACTTTTCCCTTCTCCCTCGTGTCTGGGCCTTGAGACACTGGATGGACTGGGCGTGGTCACTTGTGACTCTTGCCGTCTGGTCTCCTGTTGGATCCAGCCTGTGGGATGCCACGGACGGATGAGGTGCTCACACCTTAGTGCTTCCATTTGTGTGCACACCTACTTCCCGCTGCGATCTGTTGGCCTAACAACTTTCTCTGAAGATTTGTGTGTTTTTCAACCGTCGGTAGGGAAACGAGTGACACAATTTATTGACTCTTGTTATAATCATCCTTGGCTCATTAGAAATTCGCAAGAAACGGAGGGGAGGGTATTTCACTGTCTTCAGATGAAGCGAAGGTCATCTTTTCCTTGCAAATGTGTATCTAAATAAATAACACAATAGAATGCAATTTTGAAAAAGTGCCATTTAAAACATAATTCCATCTGTTTTTAATGACTCAGAAGATACTTTAGTAGACAGCAGGGTGGGTTGTGAGTGACAATTATAATTCTACTAAAGATATATGAGAATTCTGGTTAATAGAAACCAGGCAGCAGAATTTTCTACACGTTGGGTCTAATAATCCTGTACGTGTTTACTATAAAAATTCTCTATGAACAATGCTGTATAACTAACAGAACACAGACCCAGAAAAATGGCCTCCTGGTAGATTTTATATTTTTGAAGTAAAGTCAGAAATATTTGTTGACAGTCTCCAGTGTTCCAGACACTACTCTGGTGTGTTTACTTATTTCCTTTCCTCCTCAGGGCAACTCAACGAATTGTTCTTGTTTTTGCTTTTTTTTTTTTTTTTTAATTTCTGTTTTAAAGAGTAGGAAAAAGGCTCAGAGAAGTCAAGAAACCAGCCCAAGTTCACATACCTGGTGAGGGCAAGGCCTGGAGGAAAGCCTGGTCAGTTCGATTTTAAAGTTGCTCGTTCACTGGACCAACCGCCAGGCAAAGGATTGTCAAATGAGAATTCGAGAATTCCCGGCTTGGCTTTTCTGAGCTTTCATGGTTTTGAGTGATCCTGAAGAGGTTAATCCCAGCCAGCAATGACCGCGAGGGCTTCTCTATTTCTTCCTTTCGGATGGAACGGATTCTTTTATTTTTTATTTTTTATTTTTTTACAGATTTATTTTTTATTGGTGTTCTTAGGACTGAGGCGTCGCCGCGGGCCCCACCCTGCAGGGGCCTAATGTGCCGGCTGAGTCTGCGGGACGATCCTCCACGGTGACGGCTGCGGGTCACGGCGCTGGGAGGCCCTGGATTGAACTCCTTACCCAAGGAGGGGGTAGGAGGCCGTCCCTTCACGGGCACCTACAATGCTGGGCATCGAATCACGGAGTCTGAGAGCTGGAGGCGAATACTTATTATGAAAACAATAATTTTTACTTACTCTTGAAGACCTGTCTCAAAACAGTAGACGCTACTCGGCAGGCAAAAGGCAATCTTTATTCTTCGTGTCCCGTAAACGAGGCAAGCAGCTCCGCGTGAGAAGTGAACGAAAGGCTTAGTTGTGGATATTTTATGTTCCTCGGGCTTATATCCAAGTAGACGTTAAATCCTGAGGGTGACCCAGAGCTGGAAGGTCACTCCAGGCTCGCCCGGTGGACACGGCCAGCAGGGGCACGAGCGGCGGGCGGCATCCGGACTGGGGTGCATGCGTGGGCGCCCATGAGGCCTTTACCTGGAGCTGATGTTGGTCGACAAGCTAGTCAAGGGGGAGAGGGAGTTTCTACGAGGAGGCACGCCACGAGCTCCCTAGGTCAGGGGGAGGGTGTGTGCGTCGCCCAGCCTGGTGCCCCTTATGTCAGACCGGGGACAAGCTTGTGTTGCTTAACGCGAGGGTCGACGTGGAAAACCAGCCCCATGTGAGGTCCTACGCGAGAGAATTCTGCAGACATGTGGCTTCAATGCAGGCTAATTTTGAAATATTCTTTCCCTCTGAGTCCATCATGCTTGGGTTTAAAACATTTAGGGGTTTGCTCTGCTGAGCTACGCGCGGGTCACGGTGGTGGGACGTGAAGGATGAAGGCATTCTCTGTCCCTTCAGTATTTATTCAGCGTTCGATCTCCAGCTTCTAGAACAGTGCCTGCAGTACTTGGTGCTCGCTGAATGGATGGATGACTGGATGGGGGGAGGGAGGAAATAATGAATAAACTTCCTGCATGATGGAGGGGGGCAGGGAGGAGCTCTACCGTACCCCACCCCGTGTCCTCCAGGCTGGGCCCAAATGCGAGGCGTGTGGATGATCGGGTTCTACAAGCTCCCGCACACTTGCCCTTCCCCACCCGCCCCCAGTGGGCATTAGCACTTGATCTCCCCCAGACCCGAACCATGGGACCCACGGGGCCTTCGGGACAGGAAGGGTGAACCCCAGCATATCCATCTTCTAGTTCCCTGGGTCAGAGCGGCTCCTGGAGCATTCACAGAAAAGCACATGTGGCGTCCACCTGGAGATGGGGCGGAGGAGGGAGTCGCCCCGCGAGGCTGGGAGGCCGTTTCAGCAACGCAGGTGAGAGCTGCGGACGGCTTGCGAGCAAACACAGGTGGTGGGAATGGCCCGGAGGTGACGTGTTCTGGAAATATTTGTAGGGAAGATCATCAGCTCTTATTGGACTCATCATATCCTGCCCTGAGGCCTTAGATGTCCCCAAATAAAGTGAGTTTATAGTTTCCAGTTGAGAATGTTGGATAGACACCAGCTATTGCTAGGAACTGGTTTTTTTAGAAGGGCCACTACATTCATTGTTTTTGAATTTCTGTACCATCTGTTTGCTTCTACAATGTGTCTTTCCAGCCTCAATAGAGACCTATTGAAATGGCATTTAATTCAGAATTTTTGCACCTATGAAGTCACTGCAACTTTTCCTGTCGCCCTAGCATTGCACACCCCCACCCCCCACCCCCACTTTCTTTTTAGCCATGACGGGCTCCGTGTATCGCAGGAACACCATGCCCTATAATCTTGATTGTAATCCCTGGAAGGAAAAACTTTAAAACTCACAGGCACCCTTAAAACGCATACGTGATCTCCTCGCCCCTGATCCGTAGGCTTGCAGGAGATGGAGGCTGTAGCAGAGAAGGGGCATGTCTGGTGTCAGGACCCCGAGCCATCTTAATTAATCAATTAACTAATTAATTTTAAAGATTTGCATATCTATTTTAGAGAGAGAGAGAGACGGGGAGGGGCCGAGGGAGAGGGAGAGATTCCCTGCGGAGCACAGAGCCTGACCTGGGCCTTGACCTCACAACCCTGAGTCGCTACCAGAGTGGAAACCAAGGGTCCGTTGCCCAGAGGACTGTGCCACCCAGGCAACGACCGTGCCACCCAGGCACCCTCCAAGACATTTTGAAGGCAGAGACTCAGGGCTTCCTCTGCTCCTCCCATGAATTCCCTAGTTCTTTTCTGGAACTCTGAAGCTTCCTTCCCCGGTGATTCCCTGCAGTGGCCAACAGCTCAGGGCCTGCCCTGGCCCCGGTGGGTAACGCCCGCCTGCACGCCAGCCACTGTCCGGTCATACCAGGAAGGTTGCTTAGACCAGAGTCAGTTCACCCGCGAGGATGCAGGCTCTGTGCACCTGCCCTCCTGCTCTTACATGTCTTCTGTACTCAGCCCACCCGCATGGCTTCTCCGGTCTGTGCCCCTTGCTTAGCCTCACTCCTGGGTACGTCTTCCCGTCCTCAGCGTCCCCAGTACAGACCTATCACTCGCTGCACGAGTGTGGGCCCGGGACGCCTTGCCAGCTGGGGGCCTTCCCTGTGCTCTCTGGTTTGGTGTCGAGCCTCAGGCCTTCATCTTGCTGTCACCCCTTCCCCGGTGGTCCTGCCCTCTGCGCTTCACGTCCCTGGGCAGCAGCGAAGCCATCGGCCTGGCTGTCTCCACTTGGGACTTTTTGGCAACAAGAAGTTGTGTCCTAGTTCCTTGTATTGCTATTCAGGACACCCCTCGGGGCACCTTTTCTTTGGCCCACACTGGGGCCCAAGATTTCTAAGTTCTACCTCTACTGTCATTCATCGACTTTAAAAATTCACCCTCTTAAGCAGAAATTTCATTCAACGACCGTATCTAGTGTGATTACAGCTTCTAGATTTAACCTGTGCTCACTGGTCTGTATTTACGGAGGAAATCTGCTTACCGGGCACTTTCTGTTTTCTCTCTTGAAAGGCAGAAGTTACTTCTCTGCTTTCATTACTGTGTAATGTGACCAACGCCACTGGCCTGCTGTAAGGCATCCAGGAGGACATCTGGAGACAGCGGATCCACCGATGACTATGGAAAGGTAATTTCTTTGTGAAATGGGAGGAATAGTAGGAAAACACTAGTGTGCTTTCTCTCCTGCACTTCTTTTGAATTTGTTGTCGTACCCCCAACGGCACCGAGGTGCCCGTCTGCCTCATGCTTGTGCCACTGTGACAACTAATGGGGGATTTGTTGACAATTGAAAAGCTAATGTCAAGGGAAATCAAAAAACTAATACTCAGATTCTGGCATTCAGAATAGGCTCTTGCTACTAAGCAATAGACCTGAAAGCCATGTTTTGCTGAGAGGAGATGCCCAAATTAGCACATTGAGGTCTGAGGCCCAGCCCTTCTGTTCCTGAAGTTATGGGGAGAAGAGGGAGGGAAAGGCCCAGAAAAAGGAAGGAATAAGATGTGTAGTCTTAAAAAAAAAAAAAAAAAAAAAAAGATGTGTAGTCTCTCCCCACCCCTAGCTTTATTGAGGAATAATTAACAATTAAAAATTGTATATATTTAAGGCCTACAGTTGTGTAGTCTATGTGTACATCGTGAGATGATCGCCACAGTCTAGGTAATTAATATACGCAGCCCCTGACATCACTTCCTTTTTCTTTATCTCTTAGTGAGAACACCTAAGAGTTACCCCCCAGCCAATTCCAGGCACGCAATACAGTGTTTTTATTTATTATTTATTTATTTATTTTGGTCTTTTCTTTTTTTTTATTTTTTTATTTTTATTTTTTTAATAAATTTATTTTTTATTGGTGTTCAATTTGCCAACATATAGAATAGCACCCAGTGCTCATCCCGACAAGTGCCCCCCTCAGTGCCTGTCACCCATTCACCCCCACCCCGCCCTCCTCCCCTTCCACCACCCCTAGTTCGTTTCCCAGAGTTAGGAGTCTCTCCTGTTCTGTCTCCCTCCCTGATATTTCCCACTCATTTTCTCTCCTTTCCCCTTTATTCCCTTTCACTATTATTTATATTCCCCAAATGAATGAGACCATATAATGTTTGTCCTTCTCCGATTGACTTACTTCACTCAGCATCATACCCTCCAGGTCCATCCACGTCGAAGCACATGGTGGGTATCTGTCGTTTCACAATACAGTGTTTTTAAGTCCTCACGTCGTGCACTCTGTCTCCGGAACTTCGTCATCTCGTGTAACTAAGACTTTGCACGCCTTGACCAGTACGTCCACGTTTTCCCTCCTCTCCGACTCCTGGCAGCGCCACTTTACTTGCTGTTTTAGATTTCACGTGTGAGTGACGTCATGCACTGTTTGTCTTTCTGTGTCTGACCCTCACTCCGCACGTGAAATGAGGTTCGTCCATGTTGTTGCAAATGGGAGCGTTTCCTGCTTTTCTGAGACGCTGAATAATATTCCATGGACAGATGCACATTTTATTTATCCATTTATCTGTTGATGTACGTTTGGCTCGCTTTCATGTCTTGGCTGTTGCGAATCACGCTGCACATGGGATGCAGACCTGTCTTTGCGACAGTGATCTCATGTCTTTCAAATATGTGCTCGGGAGTGGGAGTGCTGAATCATGTGGTAGCTCTATTTTCAATTTTCTGGAGCCTCCATACTGTTTGGCATAACAAGTGCACCAGATTAGACGCACAAGGTTCCTTCTTCTCCACATCGCCTCGATCATATCTTTCTGGGAAAGAATCCAGAGAAAGGAAGGGTGTCTTGTAAGTTGAGGTGATGCTGAGAGTGCGAGGGTTTTGCTCCAGTTTTGTGTTTGGAGCTCTGGGGGGAGATTGTCCTGCAGGCAACATGTTCCCTTGTGAACCTGGGGACAGCCTTCTTCAGTAACACACAATGGGCCAGGATCATTGGCCTGAGTTGCCCTTGCTTCTTGGAGAGGGGCATGAGTGGGGCATGAACGGGGCATGAGTGGGGCATGAACCGGGCATGAGTGGGGCATGAGTGGGGCATGAACGGGGCATGAGTGGGGCATGAACGGGGCATGAGTGAGGCGTGAGTGAGGCATGAACGGGGCATGAACGGGGCAAGAGTGGGGCATGAACCGGGCGTGAGTGGGGCATGAGTGGGGCATGAACGGGGCATGAGTGGGGCGTGAGTGGGGCACGAACGGGGCAAGAGTGGGGCATGAACGGGGCATGAGTGGGGCGTGAGTGGGGCATGAACGGGGCATGAACGGGGCAAGTGTGGGGCATGAACCGGGCATGAACGGGGCATGAGTGGGGCATGAGTGGGGCATGAACGGGGCATGAGTGGGGAGTGACTGGGGCATGAACGGGGCATGAGTGGGGCATGAGTGGGGCGTGAACGGGGCATGAGTGGGGCATGAGTGGGGTATGAACGGGGCATGAGTGGGGCATGAGTGGGGCATGAACGGGGCATGAGTGGGGCGTGAGTGGGGCATGAACGGGGCATGAACGGGGCAAGTGTGGGGCATGAACCGGGCATGAGTGGGGCATGAGTGGGGCATGAACGGGGCATGAACGGGGCATGAGTGGGGCATGAGTGGGGCATGAATGGGGCATGAGTGGGGAATGAGTGGGGCATGAACGGGGTGTGAGTGGGGCATAAGTGGGGCATGAGTGGGGCGTGAATGGGGCATGAGCGGGGCATGAGTGGGGCGTGAACGGGGCATGAGTGGGGCATGAACGGGGCATGAGTGGGGCATGAGTGGGGCATGAGTGGGGCGTGAACGGGGCATGAGCGGGGCATGAACGGGGCGTGAACGGGGCATGAGTGGGGCATGAACGGGGCATGAGTGGGGCATGAACGGGGCATGACTGAGGCATGTGGGGCATGAACGGGGCATAAATGGGCAGGGACACAGAAGGGGGCTGAGTCAGGGGCTGCAGTTCAGCTCAGCCCCATCTCGCTGTGGTGAGGGGGCAGGTGGGCCTTCAGGAGAGGCCAAAGGAGGATCACTCAGGCTTAGAGCTAACGGACGTTGTGCTGGAGGCTCAGGGCTTCCAGCGCCTGTGGGAAGGGAGATTGGTCTGTGGGCAGAGAATACCTGGCCAGGTGTTACTAATGATGTGTTCTGACCTGATAGAGGAAAATTAAAGCGTAGTGCACAGGCTCACATTTTCCTTAGTAACAAAACCAGGAGGACGTCTTCAAGAAGTTGACGATAGTTGCATCATTTGTTAGAGTTATAGATGATCTTGCCTTTTCCTTTTCTGCCTCTCTATTTTTTAAATATATTTTGTTATGGGAAAGTGTTAATTTTATTTAAAAAATAAAACTTTCTTTAAATAACCAAAAAGAATCATACCAGACACCTTTAATATTACTTAATATTTCAAAGCCATCGCTAGAAGTCTATGGACATAAATCTCTCTTTAAGTTCTTTAACACATGCATATAATGTCACACAAATAGGATTGTACTTTTAAAATCCAGCCTCCTTTATTCTTCTCCTTTCCACCTTTCTTCTCCACCTGCATTGGCCCTATGGTCCACTTCCCCGTGCAAAGCCTTAGCAACCTGGTATGTAGGCTTCAGTATGGTTTTCCTTGCAGCTATGTACAAAGACGTATGAGTATTCATACAGACACCTGTACATCGTGCACTACATACAGACATTTAAACACACATACAGGTAATTATTATTATTAGGGTAATACTATGAAGACATCTCTGCATTTTATCTTTTGTCCTCACTACCATCTCCTGGAAAACGTTCCCAGTTAACCGGCATGACTCCAGTTCATTCTTTTAATGTTCCTGTAATGGACCACCTGGTGGCTCAGTAGGTGAAGCATCCGCCTTTGTCTCAGGTCATGATCTGAGGGTCCTGGGATCGAGCCCCACATCGGGCTCCCTGCTCGACGGGGAGTCTGCTTCTCCCTCTCCCTCTACCCCTCCCCCTTGTTCGTCCTCACTCTTTCTCAAAAATAAATAAATAATAAAATCTTTAAAAAAATAATACCTGTGTAACATTTTATGGTTGTTGTCATAATTCCTTCTCCCATCTGTAAAATATTTGGACATATTTTTCTTGATTCTTGGAGATGTTGGCTATTTGGCCGCCCTCATTTGAAAGCTTATTATGTGTTCTATATTTCAAATAAGTTTAGCAATGAAGTGTTATTCATCTAATGATGTTTAATACACCTAGATTGGGGATCCCTGGGTGGTTCAGCGGTTTAGCACCTGCCTTTGGCCCAGGGCTTGATTCTGGAGTCCCGGGATCGAGTCCTGCGTTGGGATCCCGGCATGGAGCCTGCTTCTCCCTCTGCCTGTGTTTCTGCCTCTCTCTCTCTCTCTCTCTCTCTATGTGTGTCTATCATGAAGAAATAAATAAATAAATCTTTAAAAAAATAATACACCTAGATTTTTATCCACTTAGTTCTAAAGACATTCAAATATGCTCTTGTATTTTGGAGCTAAGACAATACTTCTTGGCTAAAGTCAGTGGTATGGAGTGAAATTGTAGGGCAGGTAATGAGCAAATATTTGAGAATCTCTGTTATGTAAGATACAAACTTCACTTTAATTAGTGGTTTGCCACAAAACCCCTTAGTTGACTTTGTGTGAGGGATTTCTGTGGAGGGAGTAGAGCTGGTTCAAGATCAAGAAGGTGGTGACTTCTATTTCATTAATCATTTGTTGGAAGATGGGCTTGATCTTCAGAAGGCAATAGGGTTTTTACGGTTTTATTGATGTTTTTGTTACACATAATAACATAGACAGTACTATACATATAGGTTTACTCATAGGTATAGGTTGTATCTGATTTTTTGAGGTTAGTAAAATAACATCACCTGCTTAGTGTCAAACTCTCCTTGGTCTACAGCAATTACCTTGTACCCCAAAGATTTGAGTTGTTTACCACCAATATCTGAGATAACTCTTCATTATACATGGAAGTCTAAATTTTTGAAAGGTTATATACATCTAAATCTTCACTTAAGGGGCGCCCGGGGGTCTCAGTGGTTGAGCATCTTCCTTCGGCTCAGGGCATGACCCCGGGGTCCCGGGATCGAGTCCCACATCGGGCTCCCTGCGGGGAGCCTGCTTCTCCCTCTGCCTGGGTCTCTGCCTCTCTCTCTGTGTGTCTCTCATAAATAAATGAATAAAATCTCTAAAAAATAATGTCTCCACTTAATTTTTTTGGACTTTTTTGGGTGAGAATCTTATTGACAGCCGATGAAGACTATACTTTTTATTTGAGTGTGCCAAGAGCTTTAAATCACGTCAACCGAATGTGATAAAATATCGCTTAGCTGAGTTAACTCGGGTGACAGTTTATAAATCACTTCCTATCATTTTAACCACAGGAAGGAGAGGTTGTTAGCCAGTTATACACGCCTTAAATGTCTGACTGTGGCTTCTATTACAAACAAAAATTGGGAAACGTATTCATCCACCGTCATAAAGTTTTGACTATATTTAAACCAGCACATAATGAAAGTTTTTTCTTAAGCTTAAGTTTAAAACCACGCGTGGGAGCAAAGAGGTTTGCTAATGTTGAAGAGAGGTCTCTAGACACACGGACAGTTTGTAATGTGTGTTGGATAAGATCGACTTTTTAAGCAAAAACTTTCATTTCCTCTTTGCAGGGAGTGGAAATAGAATTACCTGAGAATCTACCCAATATACTCATTACTGTATTAGTCATTTGACTCTGGACAGAAGTCCGGGTGCCCTTCACACAGTGAAGACACTTAACTAAAAGGGAAATTAAGGTTCGGGTAAAGCTAATGGCCCGGAGAGAGTGGCAGGGTCTCCTTCGTAATAACAGGGCGTAATTACAAGCTTTGCCTTTGGAATGTTTTTCTACCGTCACATCTCCTCTCCGAGGCTGGCAGAGAGGTGGGATAGAGGCAGCTGCGGTGAGAGGCCTGTGCGAGAGAGTGTTCTCCACCACCCCCGCGGCCCTGCCAGTGTGGGCTGAGATCCGGCCCTGCTCCACCTCCAGCCTGACTCACGCGCTGCGGCCCCGCACATCCCGTCTCTGCCCCGTGTGTCCCGCGGGCGGGGCTGCCCGGCCTCCTCCTGCCTGGCTCACTGTCGGGGGCTTCAGGAGCTGGAAATCAGAGACAACGTGGCAGCCCTGCCTTATCTGCTTCCTCTACGGATGATTGAACTGACCCAAGGAGATTGAGTGTCATGTGGGCACACCTGCATGGGGACGCAGGTCTGATCCCGTAGATCTGTGTCCTCTCTACCCCTGGGACCACTCCACCACGTAGCCATGATTCTCCTTCCTGGAGGCTCACCTCCGTGGAATTCCTGGGGTCCTGGCAAGTCAGTTACCCTTGGGAGAAGTGCGACGTTGGCCGACCTGAGCGCCAGCTGTCAGACGCCTATCTTGTTGGGGAGGATGGCTCCAAGTCGGGCTGCTCTGCGTAGGGGACTCACTTTGAAGAAGAGATGAGCTTGAGATGACAAGGTTCTTTCTCTGGGGCCTGAGACACTGGCCTGGGGCACCGATGAAGAGTGAGGTCAACCCTTTGACTATGTCACAGCTTCTTCTGTGGCGGTCCTCCCTCCAAATCCGCCTTAACACCAGTCCCCACCTTCAGCTTTTGCCACATGAAATGCTAGTCTGTGCATCTTGAGAACATTCAGGGGGGCTGCTGATATCTCCTACTACATTTAGCTTGGAGCTTCTTGGCTGAAGCTGCTCCATAGAGACAAAATATTATTATTGGTACTTTGGGGCCATCAAGACTTCCAGCTGTATAAGCTGCTCAGCTTTTTTTAGCTTCTCTTGTGCAGCAATATTTTCATTCCCTGAATGAAGGAAAACGGACTTCTAGTTCTAGATAATATCAAATTTGTGACAACTCCATCAGGATGTAGGTGGAATTAAATTTCTTTACAAACACTTTATTTATTTATTTATTTATTTATTTATTTATTTATTTATTTATTTATATTATTTTTTTTACAAACACTTTAAATTCTGAATGGACCTAAGTGACTTCCCCATGCCTTTTCTGTTTAGAAAAATCAGAAAGTAAGCTGCATTTCTACCTTCTTCTTCTTCTGGAGCTTTCCAAAGAAAACTCTACTAGTGTGGGCCACCTGGTACAGGTAGTAGAATGAAATAAGGAATTTTGGGGAAATAGAGCCATTATTGTGAGAACCATTATTTTTTCAGTGAAAGATGTAAGCAGCCCTTAGCTGGAGGTGGCATCTGAGCGCCCTCTCAGCAAAGTCCTTCACTGATGGCTTTTCATACTGGAGAGACTGTCAGGATTCTGAGCAAATCTTCATCCAAATTACTTTCAAAGTTTGCCTATTGGATTCCAGGAGATGCCATAGGTTATTCTGTAAAAGGGAACACTAACCATGCATTTTTTGCCCTCCAAATTATACTTAAAAATTAGATGTAAGAACACATATGTGTTCAACACATATGACGTTCTATCCGTCCGTGATATGGACACGGACCTGTTTGTTTACTGTCAAACTGGCACGAGTGTTCTCTTTGAAGACCACTGATTGAGGCTATGCATCCTGCCTCTCAGTTTGAGTGTATATTAGTCATGTTATTCTATGCATTTAGGGCAAAAACGATCGCATTATGCAAACTCACTTCTTAAGATCTATAGCTGACAGGGGCGCCCGGGTGGCTCAGCGGTTGAGCATCTGCCTTTGGCTCAGAGTGTGATCCTGGGGTCCCGGGATCGAGTCCCCCGTCGGGCTCCCTCCATGGAGCCTGCTTCTCCCTCTGCCTCTCTCTCTGTGTCTCTCATGACTAAGTAAATAAAAGCTTAAAAAAAAATCGATAGCTGACAGAGGAAGTTCATTTTTTTTTTGAAGATTCTATTTATTTATTTGAGAGAGAGTGAGAGCCAGAGAGATCACAGAGGGAGAGGGAGAAGCAGGCTCATTGAGGAGCAGGGAGCCTGACACAGGGCTTGATCCCAGGACCCTGGGACCACGAACCAAGACGAAGGCAGACGTCTAACCAACTGAGTCACCCAGGCGCCCCTGACAGGAAATTTAAACAGAAAGTGAGATGCTTGTGGTACTCAAAGTATGTCTAGTATAAATGAGCTGAAACAGGAATACTTTGAAGAGAATATTAACAACCATAGTCTTTGGTTTTTATAAAAATTACTCAAGATAAATTATGTAATACGAAGGACCCTAACTCATGATCTCCCAAATAGTAGAACAGCATCGAGCCATACCTCCCTCTTTTTGCTGCAGTGTGCCTGTAAGAAATCAGATTTTTCATTCTGACACTGCAGGAAAAACCAAATATGGGCACACTGCACTTGGAGCTCTGCAGAGTTGTTGAGATCCTGGGTGTAGTGTAATGAAAGGAGCTCAAACCCAGGCTCCAGCTACTTACTTTCCCTTTGAGCAAATGCTTTGGCCTCACTAAGCTTTCGTGTTCTCCTTTATAGGATGAAATATCAGCAGCAGATCGCTCCAAGTGTTGTCTTGAAGGTGAAACGTCCCACGTTTAGTGCCGCGTCTGCTGTGTGGGAGTGGCCGGTACAGGTGGGCTACTTTCATTTCCTGTTATCCATGCTGAGCCTTCTACCCAGATTGGATTTAACATCGTTCCTCTTTCTAGCAGCACATTACAAAATTAAAAATTTTTATTTCTCAATTTATTTTTTGTTCTGTTAAAAACTTGACAAATCTCAACTTTGGGATTATTTCTTATAGTAAACTCAGGCTAGTATTTTATCTTAACTCCTGTTAGGATTTAGGAGTGTTTCTTGGACAAATGATCTTAGGAAGTGGTGAGAGAAGCTATCATTTATCTCTGTGGGGATTTAAAAATTACTAAATATGGTAATAAGAGATTGGAAATGACTTTCTATGCCTTTATATACCATACTTGATTTAAACAGTCTCATATACTTGGACAATTAAATGTATTTTTTTTCTTTTTGCTATTTTATATGGTGTAAAATCAGTAGAAGACAAAATTTTAAAATGATATTGGTTGAAAAATCCTTTCTGACTATAAAATAGACCTTTAGATTTCAAGACATAAAAAGTATGACTCATACATTGCCAGTAAGAATGTAAGACGGTTCAGCCACTGTGGAAAACAGTGTGTTGGCTCCTCAATAAGTTAAACATGGAATTACCATATGACCCGGCAAGTCTACTCCTAGGCATATACTCCCCCAAATTGGAAGCAGATGTTCTTTTTTTTTTTTTTTTAATTTATGATAGTCACACACAGAGAGAGAGAGAGAGAGAGAGGCAGAGACACAAGCAGAGGGAGAAGCAGGCTCCATGCACCGGGAGCCCGACGTGGGATTCGACCCGGGACTCCAGGATCGCGCCCTGGGCCAAAGGCAGGCGCCAAACCGCTGCGCCACCCAGGGATCCCAGAAGCAGATGTTCTAACAAAAGTGGTACATAAATGTTCATAGCAGCCCTAAGCACAGTAGCCAAAGGGTGGAAATAACTCAATTGTTCTTTTTTTTTTTTTAAGATCTTATTCATTTATTCATGAGAGAGAGAGAGAGAAGAGAGAGAGAGAGGCAGAGGGAGGAGCAGGCTCCATGCAGGGAGCCCGACGTGGGACTCGATCCCGGGACCCCAGGGTCATGCCCTGAGCCGAAGGCACCAAACCGCTGAGCCACCCAGGGATCCCCTCAATTGTTCTTAAAAGGAATCACAAATTGTGGTGTATTCACACAGTGGAATATTATTTAGCCATAAAAAGAATTATGCACCCTGAACACAAAGACAGGCATGAAAGTTCATATATTGTGTAAATCTATTTATATGAAATACCCGGATAGGTCAATCTGTAGAGACAGAAAGGAGGTCAGCGGTTGCTCAGGGGCTGAGGGGAGGCAAAGGGAGTATGACGACTTAGGCAGTGGAGGGTTTTCTTTGCAGGTGTTGAAGACATTTGGGACTTGACAGTGGCGATGGCTGTACCACCTTGTGAATGGACTAAAGGACACTGAACCATGCACTTTGAACTGGTAAATTTTTATCTTATGTGTATTTATCAAATAAAAATCCAGAAAACTGCCCTGTGGTGCCCCCAAAACGCCAATATCCGAAAACCCTTTAACTGGAGATGTGCTTCCAAAGAATTGTCCTTTTGATCCAGCGGCCAGCTCACCTAATTTGCTTTCCTGGCCAAATTACTGCCTACTAAACTACAAGGAGCCCTTTTCCGCAAAATGGGTTAAGCCTTTTTGCTCCAACCTCCTGAACTGGATTTGATCGAAGGGCATTTGATTGAGATTAAGAAATGTGTGATCGAGGATCCGTGGGGGACGCCCAGTTCCCAATGCAGACCTCTTGTTCTTATTTTTCTTTCCATCCCCCTCCTCATGTTGTCTTTTCTCCCCTCCCTCTTTGCCTTTCCCCTTAATCATTGCTTACATTTCGACTCCCCAGACACAGGGAAGAACATTCTCTTGGCGGCGCTGAGAGTGCGTGCGGCTGGTGGTCTTGCTGCTTTGCCTCATCCAGACAAGCCAGTCCTTACCCACACTCCTGGCATCCTGAGCTCTGCTAAGGGATCTCCCGGGTTTGCACTCACGCCGACGTGTGTGTGGTCAACGTAACTTTCCTCTTAAAACGACAGCAGGGAGATTGCCCCTATTTGTCGCCTATTTTTGGCCAATTCTTTTGATAATTTGTTGCTGAATATCATTAGAAGAGACATGTTTATCGCTTTTTAAAATTTGGGTCCCTGAAAGAAATTTTTTAAAAAGCCGGCGTGATTGATATTTGACGTGAAAGAGCATGAGCACGAGGAACGTTGGCCTACCAGGTAGGAAATGTTATTTACCGATGAAGTAATGGCTTTCAAAAATTGAAGCAAAAGTCATAAATCATATAATTAAGCATTTAAAAGTGTATAATTCACTTTAGTACATTCACACACTTAGTGCACTCACAGTGTCATGCAAGCATCACCACTGTCACGTTCCCGAGCATTTGCATCATCTCAAAGGGAAAGCTCTACTCACTGTGACACCCCTTCTGCCTCCCCTCAGCCCCTGGGTAACCGCCTGTCCCTTTCTGTCTCTACAGAGTGACCTTTCTGGGTATTTCTTATAAATGGATTCGCACCGCATGTGACCTTCTGTGCCCGGCTGGTTTCCGTAGCGTGATGTTCACAAGAGTCATCAACGTCGTGGTCTGGATGCGCACTTCACTCCTCCTCGTGACCCCATCGCCGGCTGCCCTAAGGATATACCCCGTTTGTTTATCCATTTGTCCCTTTAAGGGCATTTGGATCATTTCACATCTTTGCTGCTGTGAATGGTGCCGCTGTGAACATCCGTGAGCAAGTCTTTATTTGAATATCTGTTTTCAGTTCTTTTGGGTCCGTAGCTAGGAGTGGAATTGCTGGGTCATACGGTGATTTTGTGTTTAACTCGCCGAAGAACCACCAAACTGTTTCTCACAGCGGCTACAGCACGATACGTTACTACCACCGGTGCCGTATGAGTGGATCTCTCCACGTCCCTGCCGGCCACGATCACTTTTCCTTTGTTTGATTATAACCATCCTAGCAGATGCGAGCTAGTGTCTCATGTGGTGCTGATTTGTATTTCCTCTGTCTTTCTCTCTTACTTCTCTTCCTCCGTCCTTCCCTCCCTCCCTTCTTTCCTTCCTTCTTTCCAATCACACCCCACACCTTCAAGAACACTGAAAAAGATCTGCAGATCTTTCCTGGTGCAGGAGGAACCTCTTTAATCTTCTTGTGGTTGAAGTTAAATACATTCTTTTTTTTTTGTATATTTTTTTATTGGAGTTCAATTTGCCAACATATAGTATAACACCCAGTGCTCATCCCGTCAAGTGCCCCCCTCAGTGCCCGTCACCCAGTATCTTTTTGGCAATTAGTCATTCCATTAATTTTTCTTGATAGGATCTTTTGTTACTGTGCTGTGGGTTCACCTGCTTTCTGTGCTTAAACCATTAGAGGCCACCTTTGATTTGGATTTTTCAAATCACCAACGATGTTGAGAATATATTAATGTGCTTGTTGGCTATTTGTACACCTTTTGGAGAAAGATCTATTCAAATTCTTCACTCAGTTTTTAATGGATTTGTTCTTTTTGTTGTTGAGTTGTAACAGTTGGTATGGATTCTGGATTCTAGACATTTATCAGATATATGATTTGTAAATATTTTCTACCTTTCTGTAGTTGTCTTTTTACTTTCTTGATAATTTTCTTTAATGCACAAAATGTTCTAATGTCTATGAAGTCCATTTTATCTATTTTTTCTTTTGTTGCTCATTTTTTGGTGCCAAATATAAGAATCTATTGTGAAAATTAAAGGTCATGAAGACCTATGCCTATGTTTTTGTCCAATAGTCTTTTATTTTTAGCTTGTATGTTCAAGTCATTGATCCACTTTGAGTTAATTTTTGACTATGGAGTGAGGTAGGGATCCAACTTTTTTCTTTTGTCTGTATTTATACATTTTTTTCCAGAGCCATTTGTTGGAAGAGACAGTTCTTCTCCCATTGAATAATCTTGGTACCCTTGTAAAAAAAACAATTGGTTATAAATGTTTGGATTTATTTCTGGACTATCAGTTCTATTCCATTGATCTGTATGTCTATCTTTATGCCAGTAATACACTGTTTTATTTACTTTTGCTTTGGGAGTTAATTTTGAAATCAGGAACTGTGAGTCTTCCAATTCTTTTTTTTTTTTTTTTTCCTTTTTCAGTATTGTTTTGGTTATTCAGAGTCACTTGCAATTCCATACAGATTTGAGGATACCTTTTCCATCTCTCCAAAGTCATTGGAGTTTTAATAGGGGTTGCATTTATCTGTAGATTGCATTGGGGTATATTGGCATCTTAATAATATTGTCTTCCTATTTTTTCATTTATTTAGGTTTTCTTTAATTTTATCTCAGTAATACAGGACTTCTAGTGTCATATTGAATAATAGTGGTGAAAATGGGAATAAGAAAAGGATGCCTGCTTTCATCACTGCTATTCAACATTCTACTGAATCTTGCAGCACTCTTTTATTTCAATCCACAAACTAAAACCAGTGGTTTAATAATGCCCCACTTTTTCTAAGGTTGAATGTTTTGGTAAATTTGCTATCTAGCTCATGTCTAACAACATAGAAATATTGAAATAGTCCTCTGAGGAGCAAGACAGTAATTATCACAAAGCTGTGTGTCTTACTTGACTAAGTCTGCTTTCTGATAAGACCTCATTGACTAAGAATCATATCTAAAATTAAGACTACTGATTTAGTAAATTTTCTGTTTTCCTTAGAAAATTGTTGTTCTAACATACGATAATTTGAGCATAACTCTACCAGTAAATATTTAGACCAATGAACAGTTACTCATTTCCTAAGCACTTAATCTTGAGGGACCACATAATTTATTGCTCAACTTTTAGACCCTTTGGAGAAAGAGACAAACTATTAATTTTGCCAGAACAACAAGCTTAAACCAGTACTGCCTCGGGCAAACTGAGATGGTGGGTCGTTCTAAGTAAACTATTGAGTTTTTATTCTCATTGTTATCACTGATTTAGCATGGAAAGAAGTTTGTAACAAGAGAAATTCTTATTCTCAAAGTTTTAAGCCAAATTTTCAAGGGAGAGGAAAATGAAGTGAGAGTCCATTATAGTGGTGGTCACTCTTTCCAGTTTTTCTGTGTGCTTTTCTAGATGGGCTTATTCTGCTCATGTGAGGCAAGACTATAGTCAACTCAACTCAAATCAGTCTGATACTGAATGTGGCCTCAACTGAGCCACCTGAAGGGTTTAGGTCCATTCAAAGACCAGGGTGAAGGAGAGCTGGCTTCATCCAAGATCTTTGGGGGCCATTCTTGTGCCCCTCTCAGTCTTTATACCACAAACAAGGCAGCCTGGGACCACCTCAGCTTTGCCAGGTCTATACTCTGTGGAAAAGCCTAGGATTTGCCTATAAACCTTGGACTTGTTTCTGGATTAGTAACAACCGAGCAAGATAACTTTTCATTAGGAAGAGTTTTGCTCCCTGGCTTTTTGTTGATAAGTACATTTCACAACAAGGCAATTTCTACACTAATAAAAGCTATTATATAAATATGCTTAATCATGTGAGTGTCATTTATGGTCCCAAGGGCTAAAGGTAAGATAGTTTAAAATCAGAAACACTTGAGTTTAACTAAACATGGTGAAAGGTCCTTGTCTAACTTCAACAGGACCTATATTTACTAATCCCTCTCTGATATTTGATTGTGAGTCTGTGCATCCTTACGATGGAGAGGGTATGGATGGCTATTGGAAAAATAAAAGTAATGTGAGTATCTATGAGCATCTAATATGTACCAGGCACAGGCAATTTGCCTAAAGTAAAATGTTAGCTAGGAGCAGAGCTAGAGTTTATAGGTCATACCCTTTCTGCTCTGCTATTTTGGTTTCTAATCCACAGATGCTGCGTACAACAGATGAAACCTTGAGATGTAAGTCAGGGGACCTGTGTCCAAGTCACAGATGTGTCTGTGATAAGGGCAGTCACACGATCTCTCTAAATTATGGTTTCTGCATTTGTTCAAGGAAGTTAATGCAGGGCCTACCTTGAGTTCCAGGCTAGTGGTGAATATCAATAGCATAGAAATATGATACATATGCAAGTACTTTGAAAACAGTGCTGTAAGCACTGTTTTAGAGCTATTAAGGAGCTTCTGTCTTATTCACACTGTATCGTGACCTTTAGGAGAAATTCTTTTAGCTTTCTTTGATTCTCTCCTCTGTACTTAGATGTGCAAAAGACAGGGAGAAAAAGGATCATTTTTTTTGGTCCTCATTCATCTCAGGCATTCCTCATAAACGCTTCTCCAAATGATATTTATAAAAGTGCATTTGGCTGGTTTATGAGTTGTTTGCAGATACTAATTTCTACATAGATAGGCACAGTTCTGAATGCCTCCTGTGATAATGTAAGAATTCCTGAGATTTTAAATGTTAAATGAAATTGTTAAGACATCTTAGGTTTTAAGTAACAGCTATCTGCTACTCAAATTGATTTAAATATAAGGAAATGTAAGGTACTTTCTCACCTCACTCAAGAGTTTGATAGGTAAGACAGTTCTTCCTCTGTCATCTCAGGGCTATAGCTTTGCTTTCTGGCAGTTTTATTTGCCTTTATTTACCTTCATCATGTATTGACCACAGAGCTGTAATTCCAGGTATTAAAGCCTACAGGGCATCTGTCTTGTAAGGAAGAAAGGAAAACTTTTCCCCAAAGGTTTTTCACCTTTGGATGGATGCCTTTCACCTTTTGCCTCAGATTGGATGCTCCCTCTGAGCCACTTACAGCACGAGGAATGGGATTACCATGGCTAACCATCTGGGGTGGGATGGGAGTCAACCGCCAAGACAATTATGGTAAGGTAGTTTGAAAGGATCGAGCCACTTGATACTATGTAACTTCCAGGCAAACTATTCCACGTAAACTCTTTACAAGGCTGCTTTGTTGGTGGAAATGTCAGAGCATCCGCCATTTTGCCCATGTCATCTACGCAGATCATGACAGTGTGAAGAACCTGATGGTATAATCCCTGTTCTGTGGCCACGAGTGTGATTGATTTCATTGATTTATTGTGAGATTTCTATGTAGCTTTTCTGGAGAGGTATGTGAGTGGAGGGAGTGTAGTCTTTCCTTCCTCCAGTTGGAGTACCCACCCTAATGCAAATGTATTCATTACAATAATTTTGCATACAGATTTTAAGGTAGGCCTTTTGGGAAATGCATTCTTAGCTTTCCAAAGTGTATGTGAAACTCTAATACATTTCTAAGTGTTGGTATGAACAAGATTTTGTTAATGTCGGCATCTTGGAAACCCAAAGAACATCACTAATAATAAGGGGGACCTCAGGAATGGCATTTTTGTAGGTTCCTCTTTCTCTTCATTTACCAATTTGCTCAAAGTAGTATGTGAAAATTGTTCAGGTGGGCTGCTCTGGGGTTGGCCTACTTGGAGTCCAATCTTAGTGTCCCATCACTTACTGGCTGTGTGACTTCAAACAAGTTCATTAGCTTCCCATTTCTCAGTTTCCTCTTTGGAAAAATAAGCATCATAATAATACCTACCTTGTAGGGTGGCGAGGTTTCAACAGGTAATATAGTGGAGGTACATAGCCTGGCCTCCAGGAAGCAGAGATTAATTGATATTTCTTTTTTTTTATTTATTTTTTTATTGGTGTTCAATTTGCCAACATATAGAATAACACCCAGTGCTCATCCCATCAAGTGCCCCCCTCAGTGCCCGCCACCCAGTCACCCCCACCCCCCGCCCTCCTTCCCTTCCACCACCCCTAGTTCATTTCCCAGAGTTGGGAGTCTCTCATGTTCTGTCTCCCTTTCTGATATTTCCCACTCATTTTCTCTCCTTTCCCCTTTATCCCCTTTCACTATTTTTTATATTCCCCAAATGAATGAGACCATATAATGTTTGTCCTTCTCTGATTGACTTATTTCACTCAGCATCATACCCTCCAGGTCCATCCACGTCGAAGCAAATGGTGGGTATTTGTCGTTTCTTATGGCTGAGGAATATCCCATTGTACACATAGACCACAGCTTCTTTAATTGATGTTTCTAATTAATCTTTCCAATTAACGTTCAGTACTACTACTATGACTACTGCTATTACTATTACCACTCCCACAGCTATCACTGTACACCAGTGGGCGCACTGTCCTGAACAAAAAAAGAAGCACAATGTGAGATCAATGTATTCTTATACTGTGGTTTGGTGGGGCAGAGGTTGGAGACAGAAATGTGCAAATTGGCTTCACATCACTATCAAATGTATTGTCTCTTTGGGGCGTAAGAGTAGGAAAGTGAAATGAACTCGGGGAATGTAAGCCTGATTTTCAATTATGGCTGGACAAAGTACTGTAGTAACATGTCTTAAACCATGCATCCGTTCTGTTTTTCAGTTAGACTGAGTCTATAATTCCAGCTGAAGACATTGAGATGAAAGAAAATTTCTACTCTTTTTAGATTAGCAGGGGAAAAAAAGCTGAACTATTCCAGGAAGAGATTGGTTATACCTTATAATGACTTTTGCAGAAAAAAATGAGCCTCAAGGCCCTGGTGAGAGAGAAATGGCACCTCTGAAATCCGGCATCTCCTTCCCGGGCAATTAGTTGACTCATTTCAGCTTCTATTCTTGGACTGGCCGGTAGTTAATCTAGACTAGTACGCTGTTGCTCAGTGTCAAAAGGACAAGTAACTAGTTAGAGAACATTCCTCGCTGTTACTTGATAAAGGCAACAATTCTCATCTGATGGAAAAAAAAATCATCCAGACATTCTGTATGTTTTGATGTAATGGAAAGTGCTCTTCTTGATGAAAGCTTGCTGGTTTAAGACGTTAAATTCTTATTTATTTTGTGTCTCCAACCAGAAATTCACAATGGCAGCTGTTTATAATGCTTATAATTAAAGCCATGCCAGCGTGAAGAACCATTTCTATTATTCAGTCCCCTGAAGGAAATATTTGAGAACTCAAAGCTTCCAATATCAGTTGAGATTATCTTCTGGAAAATGCTTGGTCTGGGCAGCCTACGTAACCTGTTCTGTGACTGGTTTCCCTGGATGACTGGAATCTGTTTAAAATATGTGCAGCTTAGCCTCTGCTTTCTCCTTTACCGACTTCGGTCCCTTTTCTTACATTTAAATGAACATTCAATATGGCAAGGACAACTCATGATGCTCCTGACAAAGCATAAAAACCGTCTAGGAAAATATCTACCGGTCACTTAGCCATGAACCATGACTAATTGTTATCTAAATGGAATTAAGGGTAATGACTCCAAGATGTTCATAGGAAAAGAGTGCTCAGTGTTTCCCAGTAAGACCTACTGAGCAGTTTTTCTTTCTTCTTTTATAAAAAGTTTTACCATTTAATCTCAGAATGCTTAACAAGAACCCTTTTACATACCCTGGGATGATTCCTTTTGGAAAATCTTATAACATTATGTTTAGAAATATTATGCTATAGAGAAAGAAAAAGAATAAGCTTCAGGTTGACCAAATTTGTCAAGAAAGGATTTTTATTTTTATTTTTTTAATAATAAATTTATTTTTTATTGGTGTTCAATTTGCCAACATACAGAATAACACCCAGTGCTCATCCCGTCAAGTGCCCCCGTCAGTACCCGTCACCCAGTCACCCCACCCCCCGCCCTCCTCCCCTTCCACCATCCTTAGTTCGTTTCCCAGAGTTAGGAGTCTTCATGTTCTGTCTCCCAAGAAAGGATTTTTAAATGCCCCTAACTTATGCCAATGATGCCATTAACTTCCCAGTCCGTTAGGAGCAGCAGCTGTATTATATTCTTTTGTGACAATATTTTCTGAAAGTCCAATTTCAGGGCATGTTTCTTGCCTTGTATTTTTGTTTTCAATATATTTAGAGAAAGCAGAGATCTCTGATAGAGTCTGTCCTCCCACCCTGCTTTGGAATTAAAAAAAGATAAACATGGTAGATAAATCTTTCATTGGCTGCAGTCATCTCTTGAGCTTTATATTTATTGTCCAGGGAAAATTAATTCCTTGCAGAGCGCACCTCAGCAGGAAGGCACGAGGAAGTGAAGCTTCTGGTGTAATATCCTGAATCAGGTGCCCGAGTGCTCTGCATTTTCCAGCACCTCTGAGGACAGGTGGGGACCTCATCTCACTGGTGAACTTACCCATATGCTCACAGACCCGGGGGGTCCAACGTCAGGGAGTGAGTTTTCTTCATTTTCTATAAGAAACAAACCTATCGAACCAAACCAAACCAAACCAGACCAAACCGAACCGAACCGAACCGAACCGAACCAAACCAAACCAAACGAAATGTACTTTTTATCATAGGCATTATTTCTTGCTTATCTTTTCACTTCTCAGCATATATGATGGCTCAAGCAGGTTAGACGCTGACGTCAGCTTCGTTCAAAAATAACCTTCTGAATTCATTACCCTTTTCCTATTTAACAAATGGGATTTAAGAGAAAGGGTGATTTGGTATATTTTTTTCCTATGTTTTAATTCCATTAGGCACCAAACAAAAATACACATGCACTGCACATAAGACAAACAAAAACCTGAATTCTATTTGGTAGTACAAATCAAAATCCCCATATTCATGAAACTTTCTTCCCAATTTCATGATCTCAGGAGAACTGCATGATCTCTAGGTATTCACAGAAGCAGGAGCTAAAGGATTACCTGACTTCACATCCCAAACCTGACAGCTTCTTCCATCTGTCACGTTAAATATAGTTCAGTGTCGTTACCTTACTCACTGATGTGACATTTATCAAATCATCACACAGAAGAGTAAGTTGGGGAGAATGACAAGATCATATTATTTAATAGACTCCTAAAATTGACTAAAAATAATAAAGTTTAACTTTAAATGTCTTTCTTTCTTTCTTTTTTTCTTTCTTTCTTTCTTTCTTTCTTTCTTTCTTTCTTTCTTTCTTTCTTTTTCTTTCTTTTTTTTTTTTCATTTAGGGCTCAAATGAGTGTTCACCACTGTGCACAGACACTATTTCTCCATTACAGGAAAGGGATAATTATCTGAAGTGATTTGTACTTTGAAATACTGGTACGAGAGGGAATTGTGTTGATCTTCAATTTTTCACAGAAATGACAAAACAACCTATTTGACCAACTACAAATGATATGCCTGCAGGGAAACATTATAGCTTTAAAAATGCATGCATTAGTTAGACCCTATAACCAACCACACAAAGTTGCACTTAGAGTTCTATAATATAAGGCATTGTTCAAAACTCTCATCTTCGCCAATCCTTATTTTACTATGGTGATGCTTCGAGTGGAAAAATGGATATGTCAGTGTCACGGAGGCAACAAGGACTTTCTTGGGGAGCATTTCTCGCGGATCTTTGGTCATCAAGCTGCCACCACTGTTAGCTTTGAAGACCCCATGCTATTCAAAGCTTACCTGTTATTTACACAGAATTGTTTATTGTTGGATCTTGCATTGTCTTTCTCAAAAATCAAAACCCCTCTTCCTCTTAAATGGTGGCTGACTTTAAGTACTCAGCCTTGGAAGTGGTCCTACATCTCCAAAGCAAGGCTTTCTGTCTAAATCAAAGTATGGTGTTCTATCTTTACAAAGGAACAACTGTCATTAGAGTTGTTTTTTCTTTTGTTCTTTATGGTTAGAGAAATATATGGCTTGAGTCCTAGGATTGGTTTTAAACAATCATAACAATAAATGCATCCATTCTCAAAGTGGGCATTGTATTTGTTCAAATAATAGAACATTTTTGGAATTCCCTTGCGAGGGTTTATTGCCCACACAAGGGAATGAGTCATCACTCCACACTGATGGTTCAGTCCCTGAGCGCTCACACTCTGTCCCTGTATCCCTCGCTGGGCCTCTCCACCCAGCCTTACGCTGCTTTTTTTTTTTTTTTTTTTTTTTTGCCAGTTTAGCTGACTATTCATGAGTCTGTGATCAAACTGACTCTCTCTCTAGACCCCTCTAGAGTCTGTCAACAAAAATTTCTGGGAACTAAATCGATATTTTCCTACAAACTCAACTCAAATCAAAGATCCATGAGATTCCTCTCCTGCATCAATCAAACTATCTTCTGAACTCAGCTTTTCCAAATGACTTAGATTTCCAAATTGTCACAGATTTCTTACTGGCATCCCTATCTCCCATGGTTTGCCCACCCGTCGAGGTGATATAGACTTGGGCTTTCATTTACATCTCTTCTTGTCTTCTCCAGGAAAATATTAGAACTTCTAAGTCTCAGTTATCCTTGCTTAACAGCCAAACTAAGAGTGCTTATACTTTATATAGGATTGCTTTCCTGCTGTAGATTGAACTTTTTCATTGGGATCCTTCAAATTGTTCTATAGCAGTCACCATTAACACATAGAACCAACCTTAAATAGTAATAGTAATTTAGAGCCTTGGAATGATCAAGTGCTGTCCCCTTTGTATACGAAATTAATGAGATCTTTTTTATTTTTTTAAGATCTTATTTATTTATTCATGAGACACACACACACACACACAGAGAGAGAGAGAGAGAGAGAGAGAGAGAGGCAGAGACACAGGCAGAGCGAGAAGCAGGCTCCTTGCAGGGAGACCGACGTGGGACTTGATCCCCAGATCCGGGATCATGCCCTGGGCCGAAGGCAGACGCTCAACTGCTGAGCCCCCCGGGCGTCCCAATGAGATCTTTTTTAAACTGAAAGCATTTGAAAGACTTTCATGTAGTTAAATCTCATAGAGAAACTTTGGTTATCTCATACTTTTTAAGATTGTCCTAGAGTGTTATTTCCATAATAGTTTTGTCTATTTTGGGGCATCATTTATTTTCTGAGCTTAGAACAGTTCTCAATAACTATGCAGTCTGCCCTAGGGCTATTTCGAGAAGTTCAAGGATGTTGTTGATGGTGCTGGTTTATGAACCTGAGTATGGGAGAGTAGGCGTTCTATATCTGGGCCTGAGTACCTGGGAACTTCTAATCATATTGGCCACAGCATGCTCAGAGCAATTAAAGTTGGAGGTTCTCTAATGCATCCATAGAATGAGAAGTAAATAGGGAGATTTCAATTTCTAGAACTTGGTAACTGGACACAGGTTTTAAATTTTGCCCAGAACAATGTAAAATGCTTCTGGTTAGAAATCACATCCTGTCCAAACATTTAGGAAAATTGAAGTAGACATTTCCATCTTGTTTATGACCATCTGACCAGTTAGATTAAAGGAATCATGCTGGTTTTTGGCTCTATTTAAGAATTCTGTTTGTGACTGTGCACTATTATATATTCATTGATATGTGAGAAAAAAAAATCAGAAGTCACAAGCTTGAACAGCGTGGTCTCCTGGTTGAGCTCTGGCAGAGGGAATATAATCCTAGGTTCCCAAAACGCAAGTTCCTTGGTGGGGAATTAATGAACAAGGCTGCTGGGCAGCTTGCGGCCTGTGCTCCAGCTGGGCAGCACAGCATCCCATGTGCCATCCACCGGAGGGCACCAGGCCATGGTTCTGCTTCGGAGCCCATGGTACCAAGACAGGGTCTTTTTTCCACCCCCACTTGAATTACTTTAAAGGATTTGCCAGAGTATCAGAGAATGTTCCCACTGCGAAGGGGATTCATGACTACCCAGGCATATATTTATTTTGCAGAGACATTGTGTGCTGATAGGTTCTGTGAGCTAGCACTAAATAACTGGTTAGAAACAGCCAGAATTTAAATTCAATGGTGTTTTCCCTGCTATACTATTACCTATTTCCTTCTTTGCTTGCGCCTCTGACCATTATTTATCCAGAGGCAGAACTCATTTCTGTAGTGCAGTCTACGGGAGCTGTGTCGGAACAGCCAGGGCGAGGCCAAATCCTTCCTGTTGAGGGATTTTTGCCCTGGAAGCCCTGCCCTCTGCAATACCACAATGACCTTTGTGGGGTTCCTCAGAGAAATGGTCAAGATGCTCGTTTCCATTTCTGGGCTATTGTGGTGCTTTGGGTGGCACTGACATAGTGAGGAAGGATGGGGTTTAAGGTCTTAACTCTTTTTGCTCAAGCCTTGAAATGATGTCAATGGGCCGGAACAAACAGCTCAATTTGTTTATTGTATTATGTAGATTTCCTTAGGGCATTTAGAGAACTGAATGGAAAGAAGGAAGTGAGTGAGACATAAAGAGCCAAAAGATAATTTTCAATGTGCAAAGAGGTTGTATGATGTTTTTGGAAGTCCCTTGAGCTTCTGTATGATCCTCTGGTCTTCTAAGGCTCCCAATTTAAATCTCAGGCAAATTCAACCACTTACAGTCACACACGTGCACACACACACACACACACACACACACACACTTTAGAGAGGGGTAGGGGGAGGAAGAGGGAGAGGAAGAGGGAAAGGGAGAGGGAGACAAAGAATCCCAAGCAGGCTCCATGCCCAGCACAGAGCCCCAACAGGGCTTGTTCTCATGACCCTGAGATCATGACCTGAGCCAAAATCAAAAGTTGGATTTTGACCAACTGAGCCACCAGGTGCCCCCTTATATATTTTTGAAGAAATAACTGTCCTCTGCTACCTCCTATTTCCTGTTTCTTTTATACAATAGTAAATGTACATTTTTGGTACATTGAAAGTATACCTTTTATTAAAGTGTCACAAAAATTGGGCGCTTTTGGGTGGCTCAGTCGGTTAAGTTTCTGACTCTTGATTTCAGCTCAGGTCTTGATCTCATGATTGTGACTTCGAGCTGCAGGTGAGCTCCATGCTGGCATGGGGCCTACTTAAAAAGAAAGAAAGAAAAAATAATAATAAAGTGTAACAAAAATAGAGAAAATTATTGTTAATTTTCACAAGATGAACAGAAATTATAAAGGCCATCCAGGCCGAGGTAGAGAACATTATAGGCAACTTGGAAACCCTCCTCTCCGGACACTTTCCAGGAAGTTTCCTCCTCCCCTCAAAAGGAGCCAATATCCTAACTTTGATCATGGATCGTTGATTTTACAAGTTTTTGAACTTGATATTGATGAAATGATACAGTAGGTAACTCTTTAGTGTCTGATTTCTTTCATTCTCTGAGATTCATTCGTGTTTTTACAGGTAGCTGGTTTGTTCATCTTCACTCCCGCCCAGCATTCCGTCATGGGAACAAACCACTATCCATTTTCTGTTGATGGACGTTCGAACTCTTTCCAGTTTCCGGCTACTGTGCCGAGGGCTCTGTGAACATTCCTGTACACGTCCTTTGATGAACATATGCCCTCAGTCTCCTTCGGGGATGTACTTAGGGGTAGAGTTGCTGGTCATAGGGGAAACAAAGTCCAGCTTTAGTGGACACAGCAGAATGATTTTCAGTTCACTCTGCACTAATTGATGTCACTGACAGCACTCTGTGGGGGAACCCCGTTGCTTAATATTCTCATTAGTTGGTGTTCTAGTGAGTACATAATGGCAGTTCTTGCGGTTTTAATTTGCATTTTCCTGATTACTAATGATGAGCACCTTTTCATGTTTCATGGCTATTTGGATGTTCTTTTTGCAGAGTGCCTCTTTGTTCAAGTCTATTGCCTATTTTTCTATTGGATGGTCTTTTTTATCCTGTTGGCTTGCAAGAGTTTTTATATATTTTGGATATGAGTCTTTTGTTGGGTAGTTGCATCCCAAGTCCCTGTCTATTGTTTGCCTTTTTGCTTTCTTTTTTTTTTTTAACATTTCACCTATTTATTTGAGAGAGAGAGAGAGAGAGAGAGAGAGAGAGAATAAGCAGAGGGAGGGATAGAGAGAGAGGGAAAAACAAACTCTCCACTGCGCAGGGAGCTCAACGTGAGGCTCGATCCAAGGACCCTGGGATCATGACCTGAGCCGAAGGCAGTTGCTCAACAAACTGAGCCACCCAGGTGTCCCGGCCTTTTCACTTTCTTCATGGTGTCTTTTGACAAACTGAAATTCTTTTAAACTTAGTCAAATTTGTTCATTTTATTTATGGTTATTGCTGTGTGTCTTCTTAATTTATTTTTTGCATCCCCCAAGAACATGAAGATACTATCTCCCATCCCTGCCCCTGGAATCTTTATTTCATTTTCTACTACCTACTTTGACAGCTAAAATCCACCTGGAGTTCATTGTTGTGTATGGTGTGAGGTAGGGATTTAAGATTTCTTTGTCTTTACATACAGATTTCCAATTGCTCCAGTGCAATTTTTTAAAAAATCCATTCTTTACCCACTAGACTGAAGTGTCACCTTTGTAAAAATCAAGTGACAGTTTCTTTGCTAATACCACACTCTCTTAATTGTTATAGCTTTATGATGTGTGGTGATATCTGCTCATGTAAGGCATCGAGTTTGTTCTTCTAGCTTGTCTTGGCTATTTTTGGATCTTTGCATTTTCACATAAATTTTAAATCAGATTTCAATTTCCACAAAAATCTCTGCTGGGATATAGATTTATTTTGGAATAATTGATAACTTTAAAATATCGAGTCTCCAATCCATAAGCATGGCACAGTTCTAAAGATTTCTCTCAAATTTGTAATGTTCATTGTAGATATCTAACAAGTCTTCATCAGATTTATTCCTGGCTTTTGGAGTGTTTTGTTTTAGTTTTTTTGTGTGTTTGTGTTGCTTTATTGTACTGGTTAAAACTCCTGTTCTTTGAACAGAAGTGATCATAGTGGCATATTATTTTATCCTCTATCTTGGGATTTCTTTTTTGTAAGGTGGTGGCTATAGAGTTTTCATAGATAGTCTATATTAGGAAAGTTTCTTTTTTGGTATCTTGGCCTCTTAAGGCCACTTTGATAGCCTAAAATCCCATTTTGTCTTCCTAGCTTCATAAAATTGCTTAAAGCTCTGTTGCCTTCTCTTCCTCCCCCATCCCAGCCTGCCACTGATGCCAGAAATCTCTTCGATAAGGAACAAATTCTATGGCTGGAGAAGTATAAACTCGTCAAAACTCCAAGAGCTCTGAGTCACACACTAATTTTTGGGAATGACAGATGTCAAGTTCTTCCTTAAGAGCAGGAATGGGCACAGTATGGCATGACAGAGGGAGAGCAATGGAAAAGAGGAAACAGTCTGGTGACATTTTGGTCATGTCTCTGGCAGTGTCTAGAGGGCAGAGGCAAGTGATCTTTCCGTGGCTACAATAATCAGAGGGGCCTGGTGGCTTGAGAGTCTTTATCTCCTACATGGACCCAGAGTCCTGCGGTAGATGGGGAACTAACAGGGTGTGAACCAGTCTGTTTCCTGATTATTTTACCCCCATGCCACTGTTTCCCAGGCTGCAACCTCCCATGGGAACTCAAATGGCAGGAAGCATAGCCCTACTTTACGCTCTTTCATCTTTGAGGTTTTCACTAATAGTGTGATGGGGACACAGCCCTTCTAAAAAATTGATTACTGGGGCGCCTGAGTGGCTCAGTTAGTTAAGTGTCTGCCTTTAGCTCAGGTCATGATCTTGGGGTGCTGGGACAGAGCCCTGAGTCCAGTCCCCTGCTCAGCAGAGTCTGCTTCTCCCTCTCCCTCCACCCACCCTCCTGCTCATGCTCTCTATCTCTCATTTAAATAAATAAAATCTTTTAAAAAATTGATTATTGCTGCAGCTTGATGAGCTTTCCATGTATAAAGTTTCTCTCCTCATCTGTTGTCTGTTTGCATATGGTGTTCCTTAAATACATTAATTGGTGCCACTTTTAATTTAACTGTCACTGCTGTCTCTTTTTTGGACAAGCTTATATTAAACCCACTTATGATGGAACAAAATAAAACCACCCAGCCAGAGGGACCTATTTTGGCAGAAGAGGAATGTAACAGGAATAAAATTTGTAGTCTTGTGGTGGGGAGAGAACTGGTAGGACTCATCAGTGACAGTTTGTGTGAAAAATTTGGAACACAGATTCTTTCTTAGTTATATATATATATATATATCCTCCAGAAAGCTACTGAAATAAGGCAGGTGAGATAGAATTATTAGAACAGCTGCAAGGAAATGGGCTGACAGCAATTCCAGCTTCGCTTTAGCATCCATCATGGCACACTAATTATTATTATATTTTAAGATCTTATTCATTTGAGGAGAGCGAGCATGAGTGGGACAAGTGGGGAGAGGGGCAGAGGGTGAGGGAGAAGCAGACTTTGGTGTGGGGCTCAATCCCAGGACCTTGGGATCATGACCTGAGCCGAGGCAGAGAGACTTACCTGACTGGGCCACCCGGGAGCCCTAGAGCATGCTTATTTTAAAAGAGTTTGGTCAGGGTAGCATTCCAGAAGGCGTCTCCCACATGTGCTCCTTTCTCCCTGAGAGGCTGCAGCCATTTAACAACAATGGAAACCCAACTGGTGTAAGTGCTGATCTCAAGTGTCTTCTCAACTTGACAGGAATCGGCATAAACCAGTTGTACATAGAGTATGTTCTCACTAACTCCCATCTACGTGACATTTAAGGACATAGTAGCAAATCGTTGTAGAGGTCTGCTATTAAGGGCTCTAAAGTTTACAAAACCAGTGTTTTAGGGATTTGGCAACTGACTAAAATTTAGGATATAATGAGGTCCTTTATTTACAGATGAGCTTAGATTGATACCATTCTAGACTAGTCAACTGGTCTAACGGTCAATGGACGAACCAGTGACTGGGGGGCTGGCAAGTCTGACATCCCTCGGACAGGCCGTCAAGAAGAGCTGTCCTGAAACCCTTGGTCAGGAGCTGGAATTGTAATCTGCACGTGGTTGCAAGACACCTTCTATCAAGAAACCTCAGTTTTGCCCTTTCAATAGATTGGGTGGGGGCCCCTCCCATTATCAAGGGTAATCTGCTTTCTTGAATGTTAACTGACTCAGTGTTAGACACATCTACAAAATTCTTTCACCTCGACTAGAGTTTGATCGAATAACTGGGTTATTACAAGCTAGCCTTGTCACTGTGACACATAAGACCTACCGTTCCTCTTGGTCCTCTGGTTTGAGAGGAATTATCCCTGCATGGTGATAATTAACCAGCCCTGGGCTGTATGGCTGGCTCTCCAGCCCCTAAGTGGAGCTCTTCCTGGGCTGTGAAAGAAAGCCTAGAGCATACTGCTCTGTTCCCACAGTTCCTAATGCTTTGAAAGGAGGAATATGCTCAGGACATCAGACTTTAAGGCAGAACTTTCTAATTTTTTAAAATTTATTTTTATTTATTTTTAGAACTTTCTAATTTTTAATGAAAGCTGGAAAAAAAATGTATATCTACCTCCTTGACTCTTTGCCTTTGCTTTTGGAGAACGAAGTGTAGGGAGAGGCCTTCGCGAATTTGTAAGCTGTGTTTCGTTCTGAAGGAAGTTTAATTCAAAAGATACCAAAATGATAATGTTTCTGCAGGTATGGGTTCTTTACTTACAGGGAATGTTTCCTTTTAGAACATAAAGAATAAAATATGCACTTGGCCAATCAATATTTATCCTATAGAAATTTTCGTGGTTGCTTCATGTTTTTGAAAGCTGGAGCGATGTTAAGTGTGACACATGTAGCTGCCTTAGTTCGTTCAGTAATTTCATACTTTTAAGTATATATTTTTCTAGAATGTACAAAATGAATGCAACATGAACAGATACGACATGCATCCAGTAAGAAAGAAGCTTAGCATGAATTTAGGTCTAGATTTTGTTCCTTGGCCATTAAATATTAACCAGTAAAAGTGACATACAAAGGGGAATAATAACTGGGTTTATTTAAGTGTAGTTTGTCAAATGAGATTATAGAAATTCTCCTTCTTCCACCCAAAGCTCTTAGATCCTCTCATCTCTTGGGTAGCCTACATGTCATCAAATATGACTTTAAAATACAAATTCTGTTGATGTGAATTTATGAAACACATGCTAAGATGCTTTGATGTTTCCTGAGCGTGACAGATATTCCCTGTGAAACCCTGGGCTTTTCTTCCTTCCCCCAACATTCCAAATTCTATTGCTATGCATTAAGAGGTAAAGGAAAACTTTTAATATTTTGACTTATATTTTCACAATAAATTTATCTTGAGAGAATTTTAAGGAAAAAACCAAGCAACTTTGCAATATGATTCATTGCCAGGTTAAAAAGCAATGCTGTCCACATTTCGTGTAGATGGGAAGTGGCCAGGGGTCCCCAGTGTGCATCCAGCCAGCGGACAGGAGCGGGACCCGCTCAGAGAGCCACCCGGGGGCATGGGGGCCGTCACCCCGGTAGACCAGCTTGTGGTGGTAAAACCCAGGGGTTGGAAACTGCTGCATGGAAAGGAAACTCTATCCTGGCCCTATTCATCTTGAATGACGATGAAATATAAATGAGAGTATTTGTATTTGAGCCTCTTGCAACCATCCATTTTCTTGGAAAGTATTTTCTTAAAACCTCTTTTGAAATTGAAAATGCAAACTGTGGGTGTCAGTTAGTTTGCCCCTGGGTGGTCGCTAGAGGCCGGACTGAGGCTGGGTGTTTGGGTGTTTGCCTGTGTGGGGTGAGTGAGATGTGGGTAAGCCTGGACACGTCATTTCTGAGAAACGGATTTTTCTCCTTGCACCTCCTGTCTGGCTTCCTAGGCTGATTATTGCAGGTAAGGGGGTAGGTTTTGTGGGCAGGTTGCTGCAGCTTGTGAGACCAAGTTGTATCTTTTTTGAAAAAGATTTTGTTTATTTATTTTAGTATAAATAAATTTATATTATTTCTTTATTTAATTTATTTATTTTAAATTTTTTACATATTTATTTTAGAGAGAGAGCACGGAGGAGCAGAAGGAAAAAGAGAGGGAGAAAGAATCTGAAGCAGACTCTGCACAGGGCATGAGCCCAGTGCGGGGCTGGATCCTACCCCTGTAAGATCACGGCCTGAGTCAAAACTGAGAGTTGAATGCTTAACTGACTGAGCCCCCCAGACCCCCCCAAGTTCTATATTTGCATGTGGCCTGGCTATTGTCAGTTTGTATATTCGGTCTCTCATATTTTATTATATGTATAGATAAATATATATGTGTCGCCAAATATGTTTTGTATTATGTAATTTGTATTTTATATAAAATAGCCAATTTATGTTTTATTTAAAAATAAAAGTGTTTAACTATGAAAGGGCAACAAAAAAATGAAAAGCAGGGCGGCCCCGGTGGCTCAGTGGTTTAACGCCGCCTTCGGCCCAGGGCGTGATCGTAGAGACCCGGGATTGAGTCCCACATCGGGCTCCCTGCATGGAGCCTGCTTCTCCCTCTCCCTGGGTCTCTGCCTCTCTCTGTGTCTTTCATGAGTGAATAAATAAAATCTTAGGAAAAAAAAAGAAAAGAAAGTATTTTTATTCAATTTATTCAAAATAAAAACCAAACCATTCTACCCATTTTTCTCACCCTCCACCACTGGCCTCTGACAACCACCAATCTGTCCTCTGTATCCATGAGCTTGTCTTTTTTTAAATTTGTTTTAAAATTTAATCTATAAGAGAGACTATATAGTATTCATCTTTCTTTATCTGAATTATTTCACTTGGTATAACATCTTCGGGGTTCCTCTGTGTGTCAAAATGGCAAGATTGCATTCCTTTTTATGGCTGAATAATATTCCATTGTGTGTGTGTGTGTGTGTGTGTGTGCGCGCGTGTGTGTGTGTGTGTACATATCACATTTTTTTAAATCCATTTGCCCATTGATGGACACTTACGTTGCTTCCATATCTTGGCAAATTGTAAATAATGCTGCAATGACTGTGGGGGTTCATATATCTTTTTGAGTTAGTGTTTTTCTTTTCTTTGGATAAATACCCAGGGGTGGATAAATATTACAGAAGTTGAGTTATTGGATCACACAGTAGCTCTATTTTTAATTTTTTGAGGAACCTCCATACATTTTTTCCACAGTGGCTGTGTTTCCACAGTTTGCATTCCCACCAGCAGCACAAAAGGGTTCCCTTTTACCCACATCCTCACCCCAACATTTGTTGTTTCTCGTGTCTTTGATTTCAGCCATTCTGACAGGTGTGAGGTAATGCCTCGTTGTGGTTTTGATTTGCATTTCTCTGATCAGTGATGTGAGCACTTTTCATGTGTCCGTTGGCCATCTGCACGCTTTGGAAAAGTGTCTCTTCACATCTTCTGCCCCCTTTTCTGTGGGACATACAAATCTATCTCCTATACCTATATATTGTTATTGAATTATAGGAGTTTTTAAGATATTTTGAATATTAGCTCCATATCAGATACATGGCTTACAAATATTTTCTCCAATCCAGAAGGTTGCCTTTTCATTTTTTTTTTCTTGATGGTTTCTTTTGCTCCGTAGAAGCGTTTTAGTTTGATGTAGTCCCACTTGCTTATTTTTGCTTATGTTACTTGGGCTCATGGTGTCAGATTCAAAAACTGATTTGCCAAGACCTACGTCCAGGAGAGATTGCCTGTTTTCTTCTAGGAGCTTAATGGTTTTAGGTTTCATGTTCAAGTATTTAATCTATTTTGAGTTAATTTTTGTGTATGGAGTAAGATAATGGACCAGTCTCTAACTTTTGCTCGTGGCTGTCCAATTTTCCATTCATTGAAGAAACTGTCCTTTCCTCGTTGTGTATTCTTGGCTCCTTTGCTCTTTCCCTTCCAACTTGATGACTGACTTTAGTGATCACCATTTGAGGAGCTCTTAGTTGGTTTAGTGTCGGTGCACGTGATTAGAATTTCATTTGGGGGCCTTGCTATTTTGGTGCAAATATGTATTTAACTAGCTTAGAGATGCTGCTCCCAGGCAAACAGGAGGACGGAGGAGAGGTGTTGCCCAGCTCAGAGTAAAACTGTGAACAGCAGCTGGGCAGCAGGTGAGGAAGCAGGCACCTGGGCAATGCAGGTATTGCCAGCAGGGAGTTGGCTGGCCCCAGAAGATGGAAACAGGTGATGCAGAGCTACAGGTATCCTGGGCTCTACACTACACCAAAATTGTCTTTGTAAGTGAAATATTATTTGGCATTGGATATCCAAAAGAAATTCTTGATTTACACATAAATTCTATCTTGTCCATAAGCAGGGGTCACACTCCTAGGCCTCTGGCAATATGTTTACTTTCTGGGGCATCACTGAACACCCCATGACGTATGTACATAGCTTTTGGCACTTTACTTTTTAAATATTTTTTATAAATGTATTTTTTATTGGTGTTCAATTTGCCAACATATAGAATAACACCCAGTGTTCATCCCATCACGTGAGCTTTTGGCACTTTAAAATTCACTCTTGAAGTCTCTTTTGGTCTCTTCAAATATAGGCAGTGTGACTCTGGTTTTCTCTATTTGGTCCTAAATCTGAAGGGGGTGACTCATTTCTGCCTCTAGCATAATTGACAATCAAAACATCCTCATTTGTGTGACATTCCCATCTCCTGGGCAGTGGAGCTACTTGTGTTTGCCTGTTTGACAACTCGCTTCTCCCTAGAGATCTGAGGGACTCTGGACTTTTAATGAATGAACGGCTGGACTTTTGTTTTGAGTGGTTGGCACTTTTTTCTTTGTAAAGTGATCCATTGTCATCTCTTGGGCTCCCTGTCAGGGAGAGGCTCTGCAGTCGGCTCTTCTGTCTTGTCAACATGTTCAATTGAAGAATCTTTTTGAACCTATATATGCAAAGTGTATTGGCCTCAAAAAAATCGAAGGCCTGGGGCCGTGAGTCTCCTGTGGGCCTTCTCCACCCTGAAACGTCTTTGAAGCCCGTAGTTCCTCATGCCACCGGCCAGTCCTGGTTCTTGGCACTGCCACAAATGTTTGACTTACATGGAAGCTTGCATCAGGAAGCTTCCTCACCCGTGATGATGGCACTAGAGTCAGAAAAACTTTAGTTGAAAAAAATTTAAGATCGAAAAGGGACAAGAGCTACCTGTTTGAACAGACTATGGGATGCCCTTCAACCTGTGTTGCAGTCACAAGGCATCACACGGGCAGAACAGGCTCCAAGGGAGAGAACCAAACACTTTCCACTACTTTTCTGGTGCCCTTCTAGGGAGTCCCTGTACACTCAAGTGTGACAGATGCCCTTCAGCCCAGGTGCCCAGAGACCATTTAGCCCAGTGATTAACCTGTTTTACTTTGGCCCCAAAGATCCCATTTCTGTAGGAGGAAAACCCGGTTACGTCTGCTAGATTCTCATTTTGAAGTCTGCTCACTACAGTGTATCTCCCCGTACGGACCATGAGTTTTGCCTGCTTCCCTTCTATCCTGGGCTGTTGTTTTCCAAGAGAGTAACTAAAAGGTGCAAAATAACTGCAGCTTTCTCCATTGTCCTGCCTTTGCACGCATTTGAAGTGCTAACCCGTCTGCACTACGCACCATGTGTGCGGCAGGAATGCCAGCAGCTTCCTGCAAGGGGTTTTACTTCACTGACGAGCCCCAGGGCCCTGACTTTGGCTCTGCTTGTCCTCCTTGCAGTGACCTTCACCATCCGCTGAGGACCGAGGCAGGTAAGGGGGCATCTTCTTCGGCCGTAGTCTTGGTCTGAGCCTACACAGCTGTGTCCTGCTGGAGCAGTTGCAGTGCCTTGCTCTCAGAGGTTAGCTCTCAGGGTTATTTTATAGTCTATGTTGCTTCTTGGCATCAGCAGTCAGGACGGATGCTTATTAGCGTCTGTATTTCTTTATTTTATTTTTTAAATTTTTTTATAGACTACTTATTTTAATAAATGTATATTTCAACTTTTTTTTTTTACAGTAGAATAAATGTCTTGATGACTGTAGATACGTAACGCTGTTTGGTAGCATTAGGAACCACCACAACAATGGTGGTCACCTTGCAGTTCCCACATGTGACTTCTCTTTCCCTGAAGTGGGATGGGAAAGGAGAAAGCCCGTGTGAGCTGGCAGGGGACAGGCGTGGATTTGTGCTGGGAACAGGGGCTCTTCCTCACCTCTCATGCCCCGTCCAAGCTGGTAGTAAACAGAAGGTCCTACCAGACAGGACTCTGAGTAGACTAACTGGAGACCCGGGCGAAGGTCTTGACGGGGCCTACGTTTGCTCTCCACTCAGTTCTGGTAGACGCTCTAAAAGCCCCTAGAAAGGAAATTAATTGCCTACGTTTCCTGGGATGTTAATGGTGTTCCCTTGGGTTTGCATCAGCAACTTTCAAAGGAGAATGTGATTTGGTCCATAGTTCTATTTATTTTTGGTTTCCCAGTGTCTGGACTTCCTCATTAAAGGCTGTCGACCCAGGGTTATGATCACAAAGATTTAGCACCATGTTTTTAAAGAAAAGAAAGTAAAACTTGGGGTTAATGAAAGTCAAGAATCTTTGACTCTCCCTGTCATCTTCCCCGACTTGTTTTGCCACCGTCTCTTGCCTGCGTCAGGTCCTTGCAGACCAGCTTGACCAGAGGAAAAACCAAGTAAACATTGCCTGCGGAGGCTGTCATACCCAGCGGCCTCCTCCACCTTTTTTTCCTACCAGACAAACCTCTTTTACCCCATTTTAATTTTTTCTGTATTTGACATTTTGAATCACCCCAGAAGGCAGAAGATTGTTTTTGCTGAAGCCACTGGGTGGGCGTCTTCTACTTACGTCGTCTGGAAAACGCCCCAGACATCCCCTTCCCGTCGCTTCTGGCCTGGGAGGGACCTGCTCCTCCTGACCCCCTGGGCCGTGCCCTGAGCTCACGTGGCCCAAACACGGGGAGACCCGGTGTGGAAACGGACACCTCATGGGACACCCGTCCACGCGGGAGCCTGGCTCACGGGTTGCCAGTAGCCCCAGGACCTGGCTGACGTGGCCTGTCAGTCGGTGTTGGGCCTCCCTAACTTTCACATGAAATGAAAACCCTAAAGCCTGAAGGTGTTAGTCACACAGTACATGAAAGGGGTTCCTGGAGGAGGTGAAGGCCGACGCCTCAGAAGCAGGCCCGGCATAGCAGAAGCATCGTGTCATCCCTGCCCTGCCTGACGGTCGGGGTTCGGGCCCGGGTGCGTCTTTGGCTGCTTCTCCAGCCAGACCTCAGGGCATCACCATCTGCTTCTTGTTTCTTCAGGGCTTGGTGCCACCTCCCCCGGCCGTCGCCTTCTGCCTCCCCCGGCGATTCCCTCCTGCCTCCAGATCTGCTCACCCCAAGCTTTGGTGGCCCCAGAACCACCCAGCCGTCAAAGGGGAGATCCCTGGGCCTCCAGCCCCGAGGTCCTGACTCAGCAGGCGTGGGGCAGGCTCAGGGACCGTGACTGCTGACACACAGTGTCTGGGTGACGCCGACGGCCGGGCACCTGCTTTGATGCTCCGACTCACAGAGCGCTCGCTCTACCTTCGCGGCTGCCCTTCCTCCTGTGCCACCGAGCCCGTGGCGGCCTGGTGCAGCATCCCTCCCCCCATCCATGCACTGGATCCACGGGGCACCCAGCCACGTCCCTCTCTCCTCGCTGGGCTTCCATGACCCCACTCTCCCCCCACTTCCTCCCGCCTCCCCACTTGCTCTGTCTGAGTTGCCTTTCCAGGCACCTCTCCTGGCCGCCGCAGGCTCCGGCCTTCCTCAGGGCGCTGCCTTTGGTCTTTGCCTTCCTCTCTGCACACTGGGCATCCTTCCTGGGGGGCCACACCCACGTTTATGGCTTACTGGTAGCACGCCACGGACCCCAGGTTGACTCCTCTGCCACAGGCCTCCCTTCTAGCTCCACATCTGTATATCCAGACTCTTGAAGCTAAATATGGCCCCAAATGGACTTACTCTATTTACTCCTGTCTCTGCCTCTTGTTTTTCTTATCTCCTTCAATGACACCCACGTCCACCAAGCTAGAACTCTGTGCACTATTCTTATTTTCCCCTTCATCTCAATGTCTAAGTCACCATCGACATCTCTTATATCCCCCCTTCATTTTCCATCGCTAATGCTTTAGTTCACTACTGTTTGCCAGCACTACTGAGATGGCCCCCTAACTGTTGACTCCTTCCAGGCTGGACATAGGGGTGACTCATGGAATCTAAGAAGAAAAGACCTAGATAATGACTTTCTGATGCCTCTAGTCTTTGACGGCAATATATGCTTCGCTCAAACATGTGACATTGTGCTGTATCATAAGTTCTGGTCTGGCCACTTGATGTTTCATCGTTTAATACAATGAGCATCACACGTCTAGAGCATATAGAACATTGCTGCTCATTTGCGATTGTCTGTATTTTTTCTTTAGCAGAATGTATGCAAACTTCTGTGCAGTCCTGCTTGACTTGACTGTTGCTCTCCTGTATTTTTTTTTCCATAAAGTACCATAGCTGAGAGAGAAGAGGCTAAAGGGATCCTCCCCTATTTTGGATTCAGTGTTAGGAAATGACTTTATCTATTTATTTTTTTATTATTTTTATTTATTTATTTATTATTTTTATTTATTTATTTATTTATTTTTTCAGGAATCAAAGGAAGAAATAATCTTTTTTTTAGGAAGATACAATTTAATTAATTTATTTATAAAGAGTTTTTTTATAAATTTATTTTTTATTGGTGTTCAATTTGCCAACATAAGATTTTATTCATTTATTTATTTGAGAGAGGTGTGGGGAGAAGCAGAGGAAGGACAAGCAGGCTCCACACTGAACGTGGAGCTGGATGTGGGGCTTGATCCTAGGCCCTGAGATCATGACCCACGCTGAAGTCAAGAATCAGATGTGCAACTGACTGAGCCGCCCATTGTGGAAAATGAGAACTCTAGCTCCTTCTGGATAGAATCTGTAGGTGTAGTTTATTGTTTTGTTGAAGTGCTGTTAAGTTTTGATAAACTCAGACATCCCTATAGTGAAGCACCAGTGAAAGAAGTATTACTAAAACCAAATATAATCTGGTGGCATTTTTCTTTTAAAAGATTTTATTTATTTATTCATGAGAGACACAGAGAGAGATAGAGACACAGGCAGAGGGAGGAGCAGGCTCCCTGCAGGGAGCCCGATGGGGACTAGATTCCGGGACCCCGGGGTCACGCCCTGGGCGGAAGGCAGGTGCTAACCTGCTGAGCCCCCCGGGGGATCCCTCATGCTACAGTTTTGTAATCACCTCTCTTCCCCACACCTCTCCTAACCCCTGAAACCACTAATCTGTTCTCCATCTTTGTAAGTTTGTCATCTCAGCAATGGGTGATAGTGGAAGTCTGGGCTCTTTGTTGGCCTTTGCTGATGGAAGAGTGCGGGGCCGTATTTTTTCGTGTTTGGCTGAGGTAGAATGATTTGTCTAAACTTTTTCTATCTTGCTATCTTGTCTATTTCCCAGTCCTTCCAATAGATTTTTTTTCTTTTGAGGTCTGTACCTGCTGTGGCTTTTGAGTGGCTGGCTTCTCCTGTGTGGGATGTGAAGCAGAAGGAAAACCCAAGGAACTCAACACCAGGGTGTCCTCAAGTCCTAAGGCCATTAGTCAGTTTTCCCTTCTCCTCTCTACCTTCTAGAGTCTTCTTAGGTTTGTTTTATACATGACATTCAGGGTTTTTAGCTGTACTTCAGCTTCATTTCCTTAGATCAGATGTGGTTGTGTTTTGGTGAATATGTTCCACAAAAGCATAGAGCAAGTGCTAAACACCTGACCACTTCCCCAGGTTTCAGACCCTCCTTAGCACCTATTCCTCAATGTCCTACATGCATTTGAACTCAACAAATTGCCTTCAGATGCCTTCTTGAGTCCTCACTATTAAGACAGGTGATATAAGCGTTGATTCAGTCATCTGAGGCCAAAACTTGGAAGTGGATCTAGACACTTCCTCATGCACATGATCATTCATCATGTCTGACTGATTTTACTTACTAAATATCTTCTGACCTTAACATCTCCTGTCCATTTCTTTGTCTTTATTTGAGACTTTGTCATCTCTTGCCTGGGCTGTGCCCTAACTTCCTCCCTGATTCTGTGTCTCCACTTTGCTTCTTCTGAGCTGTTCTCCCAGTGCTCTGAAATGCTTCTTTCTAAAATGGACGTTTCTTCCAGGTCCATCTGTGGGTTACCCAAGCCTGTCAGCCAGTAGGCAGGGCTCTGGACATGGTCTCAGTCTTCAATCTTGCCATTAGTCATGCCCCCGTGGAAAGGTCCAGTAAGTGCCACTTGTCACTCCTCGTACCTGCCAAGCCATCTCATGCCTCCAACTCTTACTTGGGGCCCTTGTGCACACTTTCTCTTCTTTTACCCCCATTTATTCTTTCCTTTCTTGTCAATAATGTGATCTTTAAGATTTAGAGCACAAATCTCTTTATTTTTGAAGCTTTCCCAGATACTATAGCTCTGTAACTGTACTTAGTATAAGGTGCTGTGGTTACTTTGGTTTACACACTACCTCTCCTAGAGGAATAAATACCCTTTGAGAGGGGATCTTACCTGATCTCGGGGCAGCGTAATGTAGTGTTTAAATACAAGGGTGCTGAGTCCTGAGTTTAAGTCCAGACTCTGTGCATTAGTTCTGTGATCTCAGATAAGTTATTTTACCTCTTTGTTAAGAGGTTTGTCATATATGAAAATTTATAATGTGTGAAATGGGGATTTCTGTGAAGACTGACCAGGATAATACATCTAGTTGCATAGCACAAAGCCTGGCACAAAATAAGTTCTCCAAAGTTGTTGGCTATTATGATCATTCTTTTTTACTATGACTTACTGAACCATGCTCCGTATTATTTAAAACTTGAGTTGCCTTCATTTTATTTCCTTTATGCTGTTGTAGTTAATCCTGGTGGAAAAGATAAATAAAAAACAAGAGGTGACTAGAATTGGGATTATGGATGGTCCTTGAGCAGCATTGAGGTAAGGGATACCAACCTCCTTAAAAGTTGAAAATCTGTGTATAACTTTTGAATTCCCCCAAATTTAACTACTAATAGCCTACTGATAACAAATAGTTGATTAACACATTTTGGACATGTTGTATGTGTTTAATACTGTAGTCTTACAATAAAGTAAGATAAAGAAAAGAAATTGTTATAAGAAAATTATAAAGAAGAGAAAATATAGTAGTACAGTATTTATAGTACAGTATTTATAAAAAATAACCTGTACAGTGGTACAGTATTTATAAAAAATAATCTGTGTATAAGTGAACCCACACTGTTCAAAACCATGTGGTTCAAAGGTCAGCTATACTCTTGTGTCTTTGTGTATGAAGTCAACAAAATTGACATAATTTTCCACCTATGTTTGAAATAGTTGCTGAAAAAAAATCTTGGTATTACCTGTAATCTTTCCCATATTACATGGCTCATTGGGTCTTTGAAATTAATTACATGTTTCTATCCTGCCAAGACATTAAAAAAGAAAAGCATCAGAGGAAATATGTAACAAGTGAATTTATACTTGAGTAATGGGTATAAGCAATTGGGTAAAAGCTTTATAATTTTGTTTCTTAGTTTGGATTGCTCTTCTCTCTCTCTCTTTTTCTTTAAAGATTTAATTTATTTTTTTATTTTTAATTTTTTTTTAAATTTATTTTTTTCATGAGAAATGCAGAGAGGAGAGAGAGAGAGGCAGAGACACAGGCAGAGGGAGAAGCAGGCTCCATGCAGGGAGCCCGAAGTGGGACTCGATCCCCGGTCTCCAGGATCAGGCCCTGGGCTGAAGGTGGTGCTAAACTGCTGAGCCACCCAGGCTGCCTGGAATGCTCTTCTCTTAAATGGGGGTACTGAGTTTGTTTTTTTTTTTTTTTAAAGATTATTTATTTTGAAAGAGAGAGAGGATGAGCAGGTGGAGAGGAAGAGGGAGAGGGAGAGAGAGAATCTTAAGCAGACTCCATGCTAAGTGCAGAGCCCCATACAGGGTCAGTCCTAGAACCCTGAGATCACAATCTGAGTTTAAATTAAAAGTCAGATGCTTTACCACCTGAGCCACCCAGGTGCTCCAGTACTGAGATTTTGAAGAATACTTTGACCTTATTTCTGCTATACCTTTGTTTTCACCCCAAAGAGCCTAGTTTGTGAATATAGATAAGGTGAGAGGTGCAATTTCTTCTGTGCTAAGGAAATACCCATTTGAGGAACTGGGACTCTCCTCTCAGCATTGTGACAGTGGCTTTAGCCTCTGTCTTAGTATGTGCAGGCAGTTCTACAAAATACCGTAGACTGAGTGGCTTAAACCACATTTATTTCTCGCAGTTCTGAAAGCTAGAAAGTCCAAGATCAAGGTGCCAGCCCATTTGATTCCTGAGAGGGCTCTGTTTCTGAGACGGCCACTCGTGTCCTCACGTGATGGAAAGAGAGACCACCTCTCTCATGTCTCTTGTTATGAGTGCACAAATCCCATTCATGATGACCCATCCTCATGACATGATTACCTCCAAGTACTTTGCACTCACTGGTAGTTAAGTGTCAACATACAAATTTTGAATGGACACAAATACTTGGTCCAAAGTAACCTTCTTCAGGAGGTGAGCGGTAGGGAGTTTTCTGAGAGATCATCTGAAATGGAAATTTGGCTTCCAGAAAATTTTGCATTTTTAGGATGATGCCAACTGATTTCAGCTCATGTCACCAAGCATGGTGTGTTAACAGAGCTGAGGCTTTCTCATTATTTTTCTATTTTTACTCATGAATAATCCTCCAAAGCTTTTCAGACTTCACCAAAATCTATCCTAAGTTAGTGGTTTTGCTTTATGTCCTTGTTAGGGTGAGATGGGATGAAGATAAAAATAAGTGAGTCTCAGCTTTGGTAGTTCCCTTAAAATATTCTTTCCATATATTGAAAGGATTATTAGAGAATAGTTCTGTTTTCTCTAAGCACAAACTCCTTTCATCCATCTGTGGAGCTTCAGTTTTAGGGCCATGTAATGGCCTACGACTCTCCAAGTCTACCGCTTGGTCTTGGACAGTATTTTGGATTTCTCCTTTTTGCAGATCAGATTTATAAATCAGCTCCACTGCATGAATAGCACTTTTCAACTACATGACCATTGTAGGTGCATCTATCTTTGTCCATGAATTACACTGAGAAAAGTTCTGCCTGTTTCCTAGAGCAAAGACCCTGAACTGAGGGCGTGACTGGTGTTCGAGGAATAGCAAGAGGGGCTGTTGTGGGTAGGGGTGAATTGTAGGAGAAATAATGTGCCTGTGGACAGACATGGAAGGCCTTGGTAATGGCAGTGAAGGTCGTTAGGCTAAAAGTTTAACGCATCAAAATTAAAATGTGGAGTGCATTTAATATCATTTGCATGTGGATTGTGTTTTTACTCCTTACTAATTCTTAATTACAGGTTGATTCATCTAATGAAAAATCCAAAATCTTTATTCACTTTTGATTTTGCCAATGGCCAACTCAGCCTATAACTCTTCTCTTTGTCTGTGGAATTCACTATTCAATAGTCATCGCCTCACTTAAACCGACATGGGAAATGATTCCTGGTGATTTCCTCTTTAGATTATATGCTAATGCTTTCAAGAATTTCATACTTTTTTTTTTTAATTTTTATTTATTTATGATAGTCACAGAGAGAGAGAGAGAGACGCAGAGACACAGGCAGAGGGAGAAGCAGGCTCCATGCACCGGGAGCCCGACGTGGGATTCAATCCCAGGTCTCCAGGATCGCGCCCTGGGCCAAAGGCAGGCGCCAAACCGCTGCGCCACCCAGGGATCCCCAGAATTTCATACTTAAGTATGAGGAGAAATAAGTAAAAATCCATTGATTTGAATGACCTAAGCGAAGTACTCATTATTTCTTTAAAACCTCTCAACACTGTGATTTTGCAGCTCTCTGCCAAAAGAGTGATTTTCTTGCTAAGCACAGGGTCGTCCTTTGCAGCGAGGTACAGTCAGGTGACCGGGTTCTAGCCAATAGAATGAGAGTGAGGTGAGTGCCCCCAGGCTGGAGCCGCAAAATCTCCAAACTCTTTCAAGAGCAACTTTGCAGGGAGAAGACAGTGGAACCACAAGAGAGAAGGGGCACAGGTCCCCAGAATTACCGCTCAAAGGAGAGTTCTTGTTGATTAGAAACATCCACTTCAGAATTTTCATGGGCAAAAATAACGCTTAAGTGTATCAATCTGCAGAATGTTGGGGGTTTAGCTGCTTATCGGCTAGCAATTCCTTAACCCAGGTGATAGCATGAGCTTTTGGTTCAAGTTTAGTTCTCATTTTCAGTTTTCTAGAATAAGACAGTGGTTAAGACCATAAGCTTTGGAATCAGATAGACCTAAGATGGGGTCCCCTTACCAGCTGTGTAGATACTTCAACCTTTCAGAACCTTGGTTTTTTAATCTATGAAATAGGGATATAATATCTGCTACTTAGAGTTGAAGCCCTAAGACAAAGCCCTTAAAACATCTGGCTTTGGGAATCAAGAGTCTTATGCTTGGGGGCCTGTGTGGATCTGATCTCCTCCTTTTGAGGGGATCGTACATAGACTCACTGGTCCCAGGACCTGGTACAAAGGCAGCAATTTGAGAGGTGACTGGATCATATCTGAAGGAGATTCATTTGCTAATCTTAGAGCATCTGCCAGAGAGGCAGGGGCCAGCTGGGACTGTCTTTGGGGACGGAGGTGTGGTGAGAGCATTCTCTGTCTCCCTGGCTACAGCAGGCAGGTGCTCATAGACATGGCCTCCATCCTCTGATCCGACAGCTCTTCCCTGGCCTCACCAATGCCGTAGATGTTCCCCTCTCTCAACACTGTTCCACAACCTCGCTAAAGCTGGCAGGGGAGCACAGGACACACAGGGGAAGCCTCTTGATCACCTTGCTCTGGTGGCCAGAGGGCTTGTGTTCCTGGACCCCACAGGACCATAGCAATAGAAAAGAGAGTTCTGGGGAGGCTGCTATACCCAAGACCCTTCACAGAGAGCAGCCTGAAACATGTCCCCAGTCTGCCTGTAAGAAAGGTTGATTTTCTTGTCCTGGAGCCTCAACCTGAGGGATAGGCTTCAGGAAAGCTACACACTCAGAGGCTACAGAGGTGTTTTCAGGGAACTTATGCAGGGAGACACCATCCTTGTGTCCTCCCTTGGCCTCAGCACAGCTCACTGGTACCTCCCAGAGAGGAACCTACATACTCGTCTGAAGCCTGGACTCTTGCAACTGTCATTCAGGGGATGCCTCTATGTCTCCTGATCTGGAGGTCAGCAGGGTCTATAATTATGGGTCTACGGGACTCTATGTATTTATATACATTAAAATCTGCTTTTGCGTGAGGATCTGGCTTCCAGGCAGCCTGAAATCCGGTGCTGACTGAGGTCACTCCCTCTGGAACACTGAGAGTCACTGGCACATAGCCGATGATTAGGACCTATCAGGGATAGATCAGGTAGGGACACGCGGTTGAACATCTGCCTTCTGCTCTGGTTGTGACCCTGGGGTCCTGGGATTGAGTCCTGTATCAGATTCCCCATAGGGAGCCTGCTTTTCCCTCTGCCTGTGTCTCTACCTCCCTCTGTGTGTCTCTAATGAATAAATAAATAACATCTTTTTTTTTTTTTTAAAGAATAGATCAGGCTACTTAGACAATCACAAAGGTTTGAGAGACCACAAAAGCTAGGGCAGGGGGTTCAATGATACATTTCATCTCCTACATAAGACTACTCCTTCAAGGCTGGGAGAGGTAGCTGTTTTACGTAACACGTGAAAACAAACACAGAGTCAAACAATGAGAACACAGAGGCAAATGCTCCAAATGAAAGAGCAAGACAAAATCTCATCAAAAGACCTTAATGAAATGGAGGTAAGTAATTTACCTGATAAAGAGTTCAAAGTAATGGCCATAAAGGTGGTCACCAAACTTGGGAAACTCAACGTGCATAGAATTTCCTGACCCAAGGAGATGCATGGGTGGTTCAGTTGGTTAAATGACCAATCCTTGATTTCAGCTCAGGTCATGATCTCAGGGTCATGAATCAAGCCCCGCATTGGGCTCTGTGCTCAGCCTGGAATCTCCTATGATCCTTTCTCTCCCTCTCCCTTCTGCTTCTCCCCACCATATTCTCTCTCTCTCTTTCTCTCTCTCTCGATCTCTTAAATAAATAAACCTTAAAAAAATTCCTGACCCATAAATAAAATTGAGAATGTAGGGAGCATTAGAATTTTGAAATTATGACTACCGTCTCAACAGCTGCACAAGACTAGCCTATTCATCAGCTATTATTTTGGTTAATAAGTGATTATAGAGTGGTACTGTTCCAAAGGGGAAATCACAGGAGTGCAAGTGGGGGCGAGTGTTCAATATGCCTCATCAGATTCCTCTGTGTACATTTGCTGTGCTGGAAGACTAAAGAGGTTTCTTTTTTTAAAGATTTGATTTATTTATTCATGAGAGACACAGAGAGAGGCAGAGACACAGGCAGAGGGAGAAGCAGGCTCCCTGCAGGGAGCCCGATGTGGGACTCGATCCCAGGACCCCGGGGTCACACCCTAAGCTGACGACAGACGCTCAAACACTGAGCCACCAGGTGCCCCAATTAAAAAGTGAAATTAAATTCAGGTTTGTCTTTAAGAAAGACTGAGAGAGGGTTAAAAATCACCTTAGGGTTGCATTTTGAGAAAATAAGACTACTCAGCATTATGATGTATATAACGAGTGGCAACCAGGATTACATTTTTCCCCCTGGAATGTTCTTTGAAGGTATTCTAGAGTAAAACAAAATAGAAGTTGTCTGTTTACAACATTTTTTCAGTTTTTCTGGGAAGTGACTGGAACATAACATTGCCATCATCTTTTTTTTTTTTTTTTTACCTGATGTAGGAGGGTTTTCTTTTTGTCATTTTTAATGCTTTATCTATTATGAACGTTTTTCACCTCTTGCATTTTGCACTTAGTCATAGTAGGAAATGAACTGACAATTTATTTTCAACCTATATAAGAGCATCTTAATAGGATACTTAATAGTTAAATACACAGCAGGTTGAGTGGCACATATTTGATGGTTTTGTGATATTAGACCATTTCACGTTTCATCCTATACCCCCCCAAATCAGGTTGTCTTTTCCTCATTTCTCTTTTCTCGGGGCTCCCATATGTTTATGGAATGCTTGTGTGTATTTCAGCAGCAATGAAGACTAAAATGGCTCAGGCTCCAAGAACAAAGTTGAAATGATGTTTTCCAGGGCACAGAATGCCCACCAACGTACTAATAAAGCCACAGCACAGTGAGCTCTTTTGTTCAGGGAGTCAGGGCCAGACTCATTTTGCAAATTCTTCCTATTTTATGATCTTGTTAGGGTTGACCTCTATCTTGAGGTATTATTTCCACAAAAATAAAATTCTTAACTGGACTCATTTTCATGAGTGACTGTAAAATTTTTCCTTTCAACCCCACCTGTTAACATAGGGAAGCAGCCCTTCCTTCTTCTCTATACTTGGAACAAATGGAATAAACAGTAACAAACAAAATAGCTACTAGAAATATTGAACTAACCCAAAAAAGCCTAGTGTGAAGATGTGTAAGATTCTTAAGTAGCCCTCAAATATAATTCTTAATTTACTTTTTAAAAATTCCATATTTTTGCTAAAGCGTTTCTCCCTCTTCCCTATCCCTTCTACCACTACTGTGGGGATTTCTTTACAATGGAGAACTTCCCATGGAAGAACCATCATAGGACTCATTTTAGACATGGGTTACTTTGGAGACAATGACAGATTAACTGATGGGAGGCCGAGGTAATCTTTGTTATTTTGTTATTTAGTACTACTCTCTCTAAATAGTGGATAATTTTCTTGATTAAATTTGTCAAACACAGTAGCTTTGATAACCATTGCAAGATGACACGGTGCTGAATTAGTACCAATACTAATTAGCATAGTACCACTAGTACCGTAATATTTTTATTTGAGTAGGTTCTTTAATCAATAGATATCAGCTTGGTCCTCAGAGATGCATGAACAATTCCCACTGATTTGTATGGAACTCATGTATCCTTAAGAGGATGGAGAGTTTAGTGTGGTTATCTAGAAAGAAGATCTCATTCGTTGATGGGATTTCACGCTCACAGAGATAGTATATAGTGGAAGAAACTGGCTGTAGAAGCCCACAATGGCTCCTGGATGACAAACATCCCTAATCGTTTGGCTCTTGTTTCCAGGAAGAGTAATCTTTCCTAGTGATTCTCCCCCAAAGGTATTCTGGTATCCCTGTATCTGGACAGTGATAGAGTTGACCTCTGTGAAACTTTTAATGAGTTGTTACACATAAGTGTTCAGGTTAATGTCTAGCACAGAATAAGCACTAAGTAAGTATTTTCTAACATTTAACTATTTCTATAATTATTACTAATTATTCCAAGACCACCTCAAACAACTCACCAACTAGGTAAGATGGAAATGGAAAGTATGAATTAAATTAGTGTCATTAGGAAGGAAGGTGAATGGGTGTTTGCTGTGTAACACAGAAACTCAGAATTTAGTGCCTTAAAAATAACAACCATTTATTTAGCTCATGATTCCGTGGGTCATCAAGCTGGACGGTGCTCAGCCTGGCAATTTTTCTGCTTTTGGCTCTCAAGCATCTGAGGTCATCTAGTGCCTTGCTGGCCCAGGCCGGGCTTATTGGGCGTGGTTTGTCTTTGCTCCATAGGCACACTTGAGTGTGGTCTTATGGTGAAGATGGAGGACCAAGGCACAAGCAAAGTCACAAACACCAGCCAGATTGGCCAAAGAAGGTGTAAGTCCAACTCAGATTCACTGAGTGGCAAAATAAACTCTAGCTGTTGAGAGGAGAGGTGCAGAATCCCATTAGAGCGGGTGTGGATGGACAGGAGTGAAAGATGTGGCTGCTTTTACAACCTACCACATGGAGCGAGATGGCTGACGTGAAAGATGAAGCATAGAAGGAATCAGAGGATTTGGATGTGCATAGGTGTGTGTTTGTGCGTGTATGTGTGTGTCTGTATATGTGAGCATGTGTGTTCTGGGGAAGGGAGTCCAGTGTAGCAGAAGGAAGAATGAAAAATGACTCTAAGGCCAAGATTGCTGGTGCCTTAGAATATGGTGGCACCATAGGTAAATAGGAAGCACAGGACGGACCTGGAGGCGATTATGCTGAGTTAAATAAGTCAATCGGAGAAGGACAAACATTGTATGGTCTCATTCATTTGGGGAATATAAAAAAATAGTGAAAGGGAATAAAGGGGAAAGGAGAGAAAATGAGTGGGAAATATCAGAAAGGGAGACAGAACATGAGAGACTCCTAACTCTGGGAAACGAACTAGGGGTGGTGGAAGGGGAGGTGGGCGGGGGGTGGGGGTGACTGGGTGACAGGCACTGAGGGGGGCACTTGACGGGATGAGCACTGGGTGTTATTCTGTATGTTGGCAAATTGAACACCAATAAAAAATAAACTTATTAAAAAAAAAGGAAGCACAGGAGGAGAAACGTTCACCTCTGAATATACGGAGTTGAAACAGAAGTGAGGTGTTTAGGAGAAAGTATCTAGGAAGGGGTCCAGGAATCTAAAGTAAAGGTATCCCTGCACACTTAGGGTGTGAATAGATGCAAATGCAGCAAAAAAGGGTCTTTTTCCCCAGCCAGCACCCTCTGCCCTTGTCTGTAACCACGATTATGTGATTTCCATTAGCAGTTCTTTTTCAGGACCCCCTTTCCAGCTCTTAGTTCATGAGACTAGGGGAGCCTAACCCTGGCCTCCTGCCACCTGGGGCCTGGCCAATCAGAACGTCCGTCCCTCGGGTCGTAGTGACTGGGTTAGAGTGGTCCCTGACCAAGCTGGGTCTAGTGAACTAAAAGCCAGCCCTTGTGCTGCAACCCCTTGGGAGCTAGGCCTTCCACCAAAGCCGCTGAACTTGGAGGCTACAGAGGTGCTGGAGGCCGTCCTACCAGTGGAGTGTGCCTAGGAGAGAAGCCAGCAGGAAGAGCAGCAGAACGATTGTGTGTGTGTGTGTGTGTGTGTGTGTGTGTGTGTGTGTGTGAGGGGGTGGGGGGGGGACACGCAGTGGAGATCCTTGGATCCAGTTGTGCTTAGAGCCATTCACACCTTCAAGCTTTTCAGTTTCAGGAACCAGTAAGTCCCCTTCTTTACTTGACCTGATTTGAACTGAGGTCCTGTCGTGGGTGACCACTATAAAAAGAGAAAAGAATATGAGCTTAGAAAAAACAATTATACTCAGTGAGCTGGAGAAAAATTGAGGAGTCCGTCCTAAAAGTGCATGGAGCCCAGAAGTCCAAGAACAGAGAGACCAGCGAGAAGGAGGGCGCACGACCCTGCTGATGTCACCCCGTTAGGGAGCAGGAGCTCTCTGTCCAGAAGCCTTGAAGGGGGGCCAGGAAGGACTCTGGAGGAGCACCCTTGGCAGCGGGCGGCGGAGAGGAAGGTGCGCTGCCAGGAACCAGGGAGAGAGTGGGCGACTTCCTTTCTCCATAAATGGGAGTCCTAGTCACTGGGCTTGAAACCTTGGAAGCAGCTCTTCCAGCTCCCCGGCCTCAGCCCACGCAGCCCAGCAGTCATCGTCCCCCCACGGTGACTCGGGCTGCGCCCCCTCACGCCCCCGCTGCCCTGCTCCCGGCTGGGAGGGCCCCCCATCTGTCAGGGTGCCCTGCTGCCTTCTAGTGCAGTCTGAGCACGCATCTTGCTTCTCGCCAAAGTATTCACAACTCGGGGTTCAAACCTCACGTTCATCACTGTGACCCACAAGGGACCGAGGGTGGTCGTTAGTTCTCAGTAAGTGGCTGGATGAGTGTAAGACACACTATTATGCTGTGGCTAACGCAGCCCTCTCCCTAAATTCCAGAGCTGTTGGTGGTGTAGGTCTGCCCGGCAGGGTCATGTGATAATAGTAACAAGAAATAGGCTTATTGGTAAGACCGACTGGAGCAAGCGCCGACCTCGTTCCAAGCCAGGCCAGTCGTGTGCCGGTAACGGAAATGTTGGGTACAAATCCCACCGAGGTCCCTTTTCTGTGGCTACACGTTGAGGCTAACGAACGTAGCCGCCTTCTTCTCCCTGTTTTCAAGGTAATGAGGAGCATGTTCTGGGCAGAGCCGAGGGGTCTCTTGACAGTGGGCAGGAATGGGGACGGGCTGGTCCAGAAGAATAGAAGCAGAAATGGAGACAAGGAAGAGACGCTGGAAGGAAAAGGACGAGTGTGGAGATGCCAGTTATCCTCAAATCCTGTTTATGGCAAGATGATCAACTCCAGATCCGTAAACTCGTTGACATGTTGTGGCGAGACAGAGTAGTGACGGAGCGGGTGCCCAGAGCCAGTGGCTAGCATTATGTGGCTCTCTCCCGCCTTCGAAAGTGGGCTCGGGACCCTCCTCCGGAATGCTGGTTTTGTCTACGGGCTGAGGGGAAATGGGCAGCTGTACTTAGTTGAACTTTGCTCCCTTCTTATTGGCTTCCCCTCTGCACCCACAGCAACTTAAATCATTAAAATCCCGTATAATTAAAATTTCATCCAAGTTACAGCAGCTATGTCTGCTGGCCACAGAGGAGTGTATAAATATCTTAGGAAAGCATAGAGACGAGGCTGCTTCCTGCCCGCGGTTTGCCCCTCACACAGGATGCCGTCTGCTGCTCTGGGCGCGCTCGGCAGTCCCCACGCCTTGACCTTGCGGCTCTCGCTGAGCCTTTGTTCTGTAGGTTCCTTCCGCGTGGGGGTCTGAGGGTGACACGTTGTTGGTGGGGGTGGAAGTCTGTGGGCTCTTCGTGGGACTCGGGCTCTCCCTCTTGCTCTCTCTCTCTCTCCTTTCTTCCCCTCTCCTCTTGCTTTCCATTTGGGATTTGATCTCTTATTTTTAAATATACTTAGATTAAAATATCTCCCTCTCTCTCTGTCTCTCTCTCTCTATATATATATATGCCTCATCCTCTCATTTAACTGAACACGAGTTTATTTCTCCTCCTCCCCATCCTCTGTGTCAATGTCAGATTAATTTCTCTGCAACAGGATTTGTATTGCTGTTACATTCTCAAAACCCCACAGGGTTTGCATTACTTATAAGATGATGTTAAAAGTCTACTGTACGTTCACTCACTGAACAACCAACTTTGAGCACACGTCACGTGGCAGGGTGCTGTCGGGATCCCTCTTGGCATAGGTTCTCCAGCAGCTGCAGGTGATCACGAAGGGACTGGCTTCTGAACAGTCCTGAGAATGGGGTTTCGGAACCCTGTGGTAAGGACCCCTTTGTGTCATGGGCATTGTATATGTTTGTCAGTCATGTGAATACCCTCCTTGGTATGGAGTATCATTATAGTGGTGGTGATTTTGCTGTTATGTCACCTCAATTGAGATGCTCGTGACGGCTTTGGGATCAGTGTGCATCTTGGTTTGGGTTCCTCTGGAGCAGACCATGAGACAAAAATTTGAGTGCAAGTAGTTTATCTGGGCGATGGTTGCAGGTAAGTGAGAAGGGAGGGCATGGCACCACCAAACATTGCAGCATCGACTCAGCGACCTCCAGGCACTGGAGCCCGGTTCCTCCAGAGAACTCTGAGAAGCAGCATAGAACATGTCTCTGAGTTACCCCAACAGAGGGTTGCCTGTCAGATGTTCCCAGACATCACTGGTTGAGAGCAGTTCCAGTTCCTGTTCCGAATGCACCTGTTCCTCTTGCTCACCTGCTGGTCTGCAATCTGATAGCAGACCTCAGGGTTGCCAGCATTGTCTGGGCGGCCTTTCCCAGGTCGAGGTGAGGGCTGTGAGGACGGGACACAGGATGGATACATTCACGGTAGCAAGGACATCCCCATTTGGTGCTTGTGGAACATCTTGCACAGTTGATCCTCATCATTTGTTAAGTTACATGCTATAACGTCATCAAACACCAAGTTAGTGAATATTGAACCATTGTTCCTAGAGGAAATACAGGGTTAGGTGCCTATAAGCCTCTGGTCACAACACTTGGTTGAAAGATCAATACATAGCTTGTTTTATGCGTTTCTGTTTCAAGACAGCGTATTTAATATATATTGTTGATTCGTTACGCTTGGGCTCATGTGACTTTAGCTCATGCCTGAATGAAGCTTGTCTAACACAGTATTCTCTCCATTAGGCCCA